>NC_142794.1:681559-764376 GCF_049724085.1 Artemia sp. Qi Xiang Cuo | reverse complement strand
TAAAAATTTGGACTGTAATTGATGCTAAAGGCAAAAATTGGTGAATTCCATCCCTTTTTGGTAATTATGTACAATATAGTCTTAAATCCACTGTAATCAAGTTTTTTTTACAAAACTAATCTCCTGTTTGTCTCTAAGTTTAAGAATCTGCAATATCTGGAGATGAACACATAAAATAGAAACTGTAAGTAGTTATGTAAATAAAGTCCGTGTGAATGTGGCATTTCAAAATCTTTTACTACGAAAAATGCTTCTCTTTGTTCTGAGTACTGGTAGCTCGTGTAAAGCTATTAAAATATCTAAATACTAATAGAAAGCACAAATTTATCGAAAAATATGTATAAAAGTAAAATGCATAGGTATGAAAATTACTTAACAGATATGGGCACATTCGTCACACTAAATTGTTTCACAGCCAATCAGGGTCACCACCCTGACCTGGAAGAATTTACTAGATCGTATCTGTTTTTACTAAATACTCAAAAAAAGTTTTGCACGTTCAGCCACACCGCACGTGCACCATCTAGCATAGATTTTTACTATAGGAGGATAATCAATTTCCGTTTTTCTTCTTTTTTTCTCCTTTTCTCTTTTCTTTCGTTTTCATGGTATGATTAAGAGTTCCGGAAATCTACAAGTTCAAAAATCTTTTATATATATATATATATATATATATATATATATATATATATATATATATATATATATATATAAATGGATAATTTTTTCCAAATATACTGAGCTCATTAAATATTATTTTCACGCACTAACTAAGGGCAGGGCTTAGGTGTCTACGCTCTCACCCCCCTCCCTAAAAAACAGCCATTCTTCCTTATTAGGCATTAGCCGTAATTTATTTAGTCCTTAGTCCCATTCCTTATTTTTCGACTAACTTATATACGATATCCTAAAATTGGCACAACTCTATACTATCCGGTTTACGTGACTATTCTCACTTGTTGGTAGAAATATCAGAGGTTTGAGTTTTTAAATAATAAAAACTTATCAATTCAGCGAGGGCCTTATTTGTCTTCTCAATTAACTGGTTCAGACAAGTAGCTGTAATCGTAAACACCTTGTCATCAGCAAAAGACGTTATAAGTGTATCTGATACATAAAAACGCCAAGTATCAACGTAAATTAGAAAAAGAAGTGGGCAGAGCACGGAGCCCTGAGACACAACGGAAATAACGATAAAAGTTTTTGAAATAGAATTTTTAATAGACAATCGAATTATCCGCTGGTTAAGATAAGATTCAAACTATTCCAGAATAACCCCTTGCTCCCCTAAACGGCTTACCCTACGCAATAAAATTTTATGAATCACCGTGTCAAAAGCCTTTCTAACGTCTATAAATACTGAAATTACCAGTACGCTTTTTTCGAGAGCACCATTGATGAAATCTGTAGGTGCTGGACTGCATGTATTGCAGAGGGTTTTTCCTGAATCCAAACAGGGTATCACTAAGAAAACCGTAAGTAGTCAGATGGTTATAAAGCTGTCGATGCATTACTTTTTCATACAGCTTAGCAAGTAGGGGCAATATTGAAATCGGCCTCCAAGACGGATCAGTCTTTGAACCCCATTTGTGAAGCGGAATAACTTTAGCCTCTTTCAGCCGAGTTAGAAATTCATCTTTCTTCAAAGGAAGGTTAATCAGATAAACAATTCAAGGCAATATATAGACCATAACATGCTTCAACGTTTTCAAATTAATTCCATCATTCCCTGAAGAGCTTGATTTTACCTATCCTATTAGGCTATCTGTTTTAATTCTTCAACGTTCGTTTCATCTGCAGACATTTCCAATCCAACTCCCTTTTCATCACTGAACGTCTCATTAATTTCATTATTTTCATCGTATGGATTCTCACTTATTGGTTCACCAATCTTAGAAAAATATTCACCAAACAAATTAGCCACCTCATCATTTCCATGAACATATTTACCATCAAAGATCAGACTAGCAGGAATCTCGGTCTCTTTCTTCTAATTTACGACTTCATTTATAATATTCCAAGTCAATTTCGTATTGCCTTTGTTTTCCTTAAATTTCTCTCCATTATAATAATAATAATAATAATAATAATATAATAATAATTTTATTATAAGCCAAAAAAAACAGGCCATACAGAACAGTATTCTTAATCCCACTCCACAAGAAAAATAACATAAATATCAAGTTTCACTCATTGATGTCTGCGCTTCATTTACATAATTACATAACTGCCTGATTGATCTTTTTACAGTCGTTTTCAGGATCCCCGGGAACTCCAAGTTACCACCCACAAAATACTTTTCCCTTAATAGAGAAAGTTGCTGGCACTCGGTGAGAATATGGGCGACATCCTCAATACCTAGGTTACATCTGGGGCAAAAGTAATCCGCATTTGCATCTGGGGCCACCCTATTTCTTTCAAATACTCTTTTTCTATTTTTTAGTGCCAGGCAATTCGTTCGGATCCGAAACCAAGTCCTCAATGTCTCCCCCGGTAATCCTAGTTTAAAATAATATTCGAACCCAAATATCTCTTTTACATGGGAATAAAACTTCAATGTTTCAGATGTTTTAACTGCCTGGGTCAACAATTGGACTTCCTGGTCTTTTATTCTTTCTACAATCATAGCCAAAAACGACTCACCCTGATCTGAGGGACCTAGCCCCTCATTTCAAATATATGATAATCCTAATCCATCTAAAACATTTTTTATTTGATACGGCCACAGTCTTTTACGTTTCGACCGTAGCATCTCCACATAAGCTGCTTTTGCTAACCTATCTTCTGACAGACTTAAAACCTTTAGACAGTACCGTATCATCTGTGCTAACCTACTCATTCTCAGCGAAAATCTAGGTCAACTTTTATAGCCTGATTGTGGGTCGTTACGTGAAGACCAATTAACCTTTTAAAGTGTTGCAGCTGAATTGACTCCAATTGTGGTGCCGGGTCATGCCCCCAAAGTTCAGCTCCGTAATGGATAGTAGGCAAAACTTTAGAATTAAAAACATATTTATGCATTTTTAAATCTTTTATACTTGAGAGCCTTGAATTACGTAAAATGGCAGCTGAAACTGCTTTCCCTCTCTTAATCATCTCTTTTACATGCTCTTTCCATCCTCCTTTTGTTGAAAGTGTTACTCCCAAATATTTAAAATTTTCGCTCTCTTTTACTTTTTCGCCTTTATAATAAAATTCTACTTTTTGATCATCATTATTGACACGAGTTCCTCTAAATACCACAATATCAGTCTTTTTAATATTCAACACTAGTTTCTTTCTTTCTAAATATTCTTCTAATATACTCAATAAGATTTGGAGCTCCTCTGGTGACTTGCCTATCAACACCGCATCATCAGCAAAAAGCAACAGAGATAACGTCAGGTTCCCTAGTGACACTGTAGGGGCCCATACCTTTTTAAAATGGTCAACAATATTATTTATATACAACGTGAACAACCTAGGCGAAATACTACTACCCTGTTTTACACCTTTTCTAATTTCAAACGGTGACGATAATCCCTTCCCTAAAACTTTAACTATACCAAATGTGTTTCTATACATATAAGCTAGTATCCTAACGAAAAGTCTTGGTAAGCCTATCTTTAACAGTTCTAAGCACAGGAAAGTCCTATCAATACTGTCGAAGGCCTTTTCTAGATCTAAAAATGCAACGTACAACCTATTCTTCCCTTTTGCATATTTCTCTACAAGCGCCTGTAGGACTAAGACCCTATCAATAGCATTGTATCCGTCCCGAAATCCTGCCTGCTCCTCCTTCAAGATCCTATATTTTTCTAACCAATGAGCTAATCTAGCATCTCGTATTCTTTCTAATATTTTGCTAAGACTAGGTACTAAAGATATCGGTCGATAATTACTGTGATCCGCTGGGTCTCCCTTCTTGAATAACGCCAAAATCAAGGATGTTTTCCACAGCGATGGCCATTCACCGGAAGCAAGAACTGAGTTGAAGATAGCCAAGAAGATGGGCATAAATAAAAGTTGGAATTGTTTCAAGAGCACTGTCGGGATTCCATCGCTACCAGGTGCTGATCCGCCTTCCATGGCGCTTATACATTCTTCGATTTCTTCTTCTGATGCGGGTTTTATCAGATCATAATCGTGTTCTTTCAGTGGGAAATTGGTCTCATTCTCTGTATTCGATAATTCTTCGCTGAACCAGCAGTTAAACGAATAGTCTTCATGAACCGCGTCATTGTAGTATGTAGGCCATGTTTTCGGGTCAGGTACTTTTGGCTGAGCTATGGAAAAACCTTTTTTTTATCATTCTCCAGAAAGATCGCGTATCACTCTTTTCATAAAACTGGATCAGATCCTCCTTACCTTTTTTAATAGCCAGTCTCTCCTTCTGATTCAAAAGGTGTTTATACTCCCGGCGAACATTTTTAAAGCTTGTCACTAGTCGAAGCCTCTTTTCCTCTATTTCCTCGTCCCACAAAATCTCCATTTCTTTAATCAATTCTAATTTTTTTATTCTACATTCCTCATCAAAAAATTCTATATCCTTACAACCTCCTTTATTTCCTAGAACTGGACCTGCTATTTCATTTAAAAGCTCTATGAACTCTTCTATGAATCTATCCTGGATATTTATCTTCTCTAAATCCCTTAACCATATAGCTACATCATCCTCTGAAAACACTTCGCTTAATTTAACCTTTTCCTCTGTAGACCATTCCCTCGGTATCTGACGTCTAACATTATTATTATAAATACGACTATCACTTGAAATATCCCTCAATTGGGGAGCGCTCATTGATCTAATTTCTAAAAATACCGGGAGATGGTCCGATCTTACTAGCTTGAGCACATCCACATTGAGGTAATTAGGATAACAGTGAATATCCACCAAAACATAATCAATTAAACTTGCTTTAGCCCCAGACACGCAGTTACACTCACCCCGACTTTTATCCTTTCCAAATCTTCCATTTCCAATCATCAAACCTGATTCTGCGCATAGTGTCAGCAACCTTCTACCCCAATGATTTATTCTTCTTTTTTCGTCCCTGCTAGCTCTGGGAATTCTGTAGACGGCTGGGACTGCTGACGGAATACCTGGAATTAACACATCATTTAATTCAACTTCATCATTAGTATAATCATTAAAATCGCCCATTAATATAAATCTATTATTTTCAAAATTAGCTCTTTTTTCATCAAATTCTTTTACCAACAAATTCCACGTATCTTCATTTCGGTACGAGCTATTTTGAGGCGGAATATAAATCGATCCTATTACAATACACAGTCCATCCCAACAATCTAATCTAATCGAAATAAGATTTTCAGATTTACTTTTCAGCTTTGTATAACTTTTGAAAGACTCATCTTTTATCAACACTACAATGCCTCCAAAATAACGATTGTTTGAAGCTAACTCTCGTGAGACACTTTCCACATTAAAACCTCTTACTATTGGAGTTTCACTAGGGCAATGCCAGGTTTCAATTAATGGTACAAAGTCAAAGTTTGATAAATCACTTTCCACGGAACTTAACTTACTTTTTATAACCTCTAGATTCCAAGCTACAAGCTTCTGGGTTTGTGTATGGCCTTGTCAATACTCTTGAGCTCCGTAATCAATCGGGGGGGAAAGCTAACCGGTAATAATCGTCACCCCTAGGTCTGTTAATAACTATGTACTGCCAAGGCTGTTTTTTTTTGTAGCTGCCTGAACGGGCGTGTATTTTGTCTGTAACTTGGTGACTGATTTCCTTCAGTAACCCGGCTTGTCGATGGCTCCTCATTTTTTTGCCGTACATTTCTAGCGGTGCGACTGTAAGTATTATCAACGGGGCTAATCTCGCTACTTTTACGACCTTTCCCTGTTTCTACTGTTTTCGGCAAGTTGCTGTTTCTTTCAACTATCGTGTTCGTGTCACTTTCATTACCAGAACAGTCCAACTGATCTGAAGGGACATTCTGGACAGCACTCTGGTTATTTTCATTTACATTATCGGGATTTAAACCTCTGATCTCTGAGTTACTCTGTGCTGCATTAGGGGCCCTAAATGGGTGGCTTACCGTCATTTCTTTTATTTTTTGACATTCACGGTCGTATGTGTACGTTTTACCATCAATGATAAGCCTATCGCCTTTGAGCCGCGCATTTTGGCCTTTTACTAGGGCTTGGGACAGCACTGGCTTTAAATTTTTTCTAGCCTCGCGTTGATACGTAGTATAGTCCGGAGCAACCCCTACGCCGTTCCGTTTCAATACAAAAAAATTCCTGAGAACCGCATTTCGTATTTCCAAGTCATGCCACTTAACTATTACAGGGCCTGATCTCAGGCGGAAAGCATCCTTTATGTCCCTCCGAGAAAGCTATAGGTTCGGGAGACACCAGGTAAGAAACTCATAAGGCTCATCCTTCAAACTCGACTGGGATGGACCTGTCACAGGGAAATTGTAAAACACGAGGTTATAACGCTTTATTTCTGCCTCCAATGCGTCAATTTTCAGTGTAGACTCCCTGAGTTTGTTCCTCATTTCCGCTAGATCGTTTGAAATTTCTGATTTTGTTTTATCTAGCTGTTTACTAAAACTATTCATTTTTGCCTCTATACCGGATAAGCTGTTTGAGAGCTGTGGGATCAAATCCAGTTTGAAATTTATTTCACGCATAAACTGAGAAATAGCGTCGGGATCTGACGCATCCGGAAGTTGAGGTGGCTGAACCTTATTCCCCTCCATGTCTGAGTGCGTATTCAAAATAATTAAGAGTGCCTACCTTAATCTCCGCCAGCAATATTCTCCGGCAGTAGAGTTTATTCGTTGCGTCCAGCTTTAGCCCGGGACACAGCATTGTAGCGCTCTCTTCTTCAGTTATCTAATAAATGAATCTTTATCCGGAGACACTGATCTACTGGGGGGCGTGGCTAACTTCTTCCCGTCCTTGCGCACTGAATTGTGTATTAACTGTTTTAAACTAATAGATGTTATCGCTCTGAATGACCGATGAATACTGAATACTATATTCGCGGATGCATGACCGCCTTAGCCGATTTACTTTATTACAGATTTGTTTAAATTCAGTTAGATCTTGACTATGATTACTATTTAAGTTCCGGGGATCCTTTTTTCTCACCTTTATGCTCTTTCCTGGGCAACCTCTCTCAAATATTGGGAACAATATGTCCATGAACTTATCGAATCCCACAGAAACACTTTTAGAGTCTTCATAAACTGGTTTCCATGACGAGATACTTGTTACCTCTCTAAACTTCTGTAGTTTTTCTTTTTTTAGTTGTCTTTTTTAACATTTGTCATGTTCTGCTTTATTGCATATTGATTTGAAATCACTGCACTATAGGAAAGGGATTTGATATCAATCAGCTGCGCTTATGATCAATAAGTGTAGCTGAGTGTTCTGCAATAAGAGTCAGAATCCCAACTAATTTATAAAAATCGTAACTGGAGTCAAGGTTTAAAAAATACAAATTATCATTATATAAACTTAAAATATTAAAATTAAAATCCCCCAAAGAAATGTATTCCAGATTATTCAATTCCATTGCCTCAATTTAACTACTGAAACGATTTTCAAACTCTTACCAAACTTTGCTTTACGGTTTATAATCCACAGTAATCACTACATCCTTTCCACCAACCTTCATCTCAAAAGTACGAGATTCTACCTTACCATCTTTCCAAACTAACAGGTCTTCCCTTATCTTACCAAAAAAATGGTCCTTAACCAAAAATGCCAAACCTCCACGTCCAATTTTCTCGCTATTCCTTACAATAAGCCTGTATTCTGGAAAATTATATAACGACAGAACATGCTCAGAAGTTAAAAAAGTTTCACAAAGGCAAATTACATCAAATTTACTATTTACATTATCAATTAACTAAATACGTTGAAGTTACATGGCAATTCCAATGACACAGGCAAAACGATCTTGCATTCACCTCTAATCCTGAAGAAATCACATCCACATAACAACTATCTTTCTGCGGCGGAAAATCAGTATTTATACTTTCTGTTAGTATATCATCATAAATAACATCTCATACTCTAAAATTATTATTATATATAAAACGTAAGTTATAAATATCACCATTAATCCTTAAAGCATCCACTCAAAAAAAGAAAATAAAAAAGAGCAACAAAAGAAAAGAAAAGCAACAAAAACAAAGGTAAAAATAAGAAAAGAAAAAAAAGACACTTCTTACTAAATCAACTATGAAAAATTCACTAAGTATCAGCTAGGCTAAAGAGCCGACGCGGTGCGCTTTGGCTGGACAATTTCGCAAAAATGCGACCTTTATCTGTCCAAACATTTTTCACACCAAACTTGTCCCGTGCACTATTTAATATTGCCTTTCTACGTTTCGTAAGAAATTCACTAACATAAATTCCAGATCCAGCTAGTTTTGATTTAGTTTTAAACACTTTGTACGCAAGTTCTTTTGATACCAACTTCACTAAAACTGGGGCCACAGGATCTGGATTTCTACGGGCTAAATTTCGAGAATCTTCCATAGAGTTGAGTCTGAAACGCTGAATCGACACAAGATGTTCCCTAGTAATAGTTGAAACTCCCATAGTTGACTTAACAATGCTTAGGACAGTCGTACCAAGATCTGAGCCAGGAGTCTGTCTTATTCCTGAGAATATCAGACAGTCTTCCATTGCTTCCTGTTCAAAATCATCAAGCTTGTTCTCCATTGTAAAAATACGATTTTCTAGTGCTTCAATTTGACTCTTTAGTCCTTTAATTAAGTTTTCAATGAGCTCAAACCTTTGATTAAGATCTAGCACTATAGCATCATAAATTTATGCAGCGATGATTTGGCTATTTATCTGCACAGCACCAGAAGATACAGGTCAAATGTTTTTCACTATTTTTCTGCAACAAATTTTTCTATATCTGCAACTAGCTTAATCTTAGTTATCGTAACTTCTTCTTGGGTTGCGCTTAACTGGTCAAAGACTCCAGAAATACACGAACTAGATGAATTTTCAGACGTCCCTGTTCTTGCAAACTCTTTGTATATATTGGGAAAAGTCGCTACTTCTGTGAATGCTTGTCCTACCTTTTTAGTTTTCGATATAAGTTGTTAGACCTTCATGTTGGTAATGCTCTCGATTACTTACATATAAATTGTAACCAGGGATATCTAGTAATTGCGAGTTATTATCTTTTAACCACGTTTCAGTTAAAGCGATCACCTGGAAAACATTAATATTTATTAAATCCGATAAAAAATTATGCGCGGAACTCATTCCCTGATAATTCAGATGAAAAATCTTAAGGCCAAACTGGTCCTTATCATATTGCATGGGTAGTGTCCCTTCTTTAAAAATATACCTTGATGGTTAATTCGTAAAAACCTCAGAAGGATTAATACTTAAATTTATATTTATCATTTCGCTACACTGGCTTGAAAAACCAACACCTAAAGTATCAAGTTGCAAGACATTGATGCTCCCTGGAGGTACAACGATATCTCTAACTATTGATAATAAAAAATAATGCTAGCGAAAGTAGAGGCTAACGGTGGCGAAAAAAATCATTATCAGATAAGCATTTGTGTGTACCTATATAAATACAAAAAAATAGCAATATATATTCCGTTGAAATAGAAGTACAGTTTTAAAAACCATATTAATGAAAGCTTCATCGCACAAAGCAAAACCCTTAAAGAAGACACAAGCCCGCTACCACCCACTAAAAAATATTTCACATTAACAAATATTTTAAATTATTTACTCACAAATAAAAATCATCATTAACCCAAACATTTTAAGTCCATCACTATTAACTTTTCGATATCTATTTTATTAAACCAAGCGAAAAAAAAAACAAAGCAAATCAATAAGTAAACTAAACATATTCAATAAAACACTAATTTCTTAGCACCTCTCGAACTGTGGAGGGAGGAGGCTTATATGCTTGTTCCTCAATCCATTCTTCATACGTAAACTTCACTTTCATTTCCCCCGGACGTTCAAACTGAAGATATGGTGGAACTGTGTTTGATAACCATGAAATGATAGCCATCGCTTTAAGACACAATTTTTTTACATATAGTTTTTTTCTTGCGTATCTTAAAGAAAATGGGGCATCATCACTCACATAAATGTTTCCCTGGTTCAGTGGCGGATCTAGAGGGGGGGGGGGGCAAGCCCCCCCCCGTAACGTAGTTTTTTATTGTTTAAAAAAAATAGAGTTGTGAGAAAGTCAAAATTTAGCGTAAAGAGCGAGGCGTTGAGGAGGGGACAGCCCCTTTCACATACGGAATAATTTCTGTTCGTTTTAAGTTTTAACGTGGTTCCTTACTTTCAGTAAAAAAAAAATTGTTTTTTTTAATTTGATTTTTGAACGTTTTTTAAGTGACGCAGGTTTTCATTTTTTGCTCACCGTACTTGAATGATTAAAACACAATTTGTATAGCAAGTTCGCTTTTATTTGGTTAAATGGCTTTCTCAAAACTTGTTTAATTTTATTTATGAACGTTTTTATTAGTAATAAATATACGTAACTTGCGAAATAAATTACGTAACGAACTTCTATATTCATTGATTTTTAATACGTATATTAGGGAGTTCTCCCCCTAGTCATTACCTTGCTCTTTAAGCTAAAGTTCGAATTTTGTTCCAATTCTTTAAAAATGACCAAAGGCCGTTAATTTAAACAAATAGCTCTTATGAAAGTGCTAAGAAATCATTGGCTTAAAGAGCAAGGTATTGACTAGGGCGTAAACCCAATCATATACGTAATATTTTCTGTTCGTTTTAAGTTTTGATGTTGCTCCTTACTTTCAGTTGAAAAACTTTTTTTTATTTAATTTCTGATGTTTTTCTTTATTAACGCTGTGAAATCCGGCGCCCCGTTCATAGCAATGTCCCTTCCCCCATGAAAACCTCCTTCATGGAAAAATTCTCCCATATAAACCCCCGACCTCCCCCAACCTACCAGAAAAACTCCCCCCTGAAAACGTCTGTATACTTCCCAATAACCAATACCATATGTTAACATTGGGTAAAGTTCATAACTTTCAGTCCTCCTTCAGGGGACTTTGGGGGATTAAGTCATTCCAAAAGATATAGTTTACATATTTTTGACCGTGTTGAACAAAATGGCTAACTCAAAAATTTGATCGGGTGACTTTAGGAAAAAAATTAGTGTGGGAGGGGGCCTAGTTGCCCTCCATTTTTTGTCATTTATAAAGAGCACTAGAACTTTTCATTTCCCTTCCAATGAGCCCTACCATGATATTCTAGGACCACTGGGTCGATACGATCACCCCTGGGAAAAAAAAAAAAATTAAAAAATAAACACGCATCCGTGATCTTTCTTCTGGCAAAAAATGCAAAAATCCACATTTTTATAGATAGGTGCTTGAAACCTCTACAGAAGGGTTCTCTGATGCGTTGAATATGATGGTGTGATTTTAATTAAGGTTCTTTAACTTTTAGGGGGTCTTTCCCCCTTTATTCTAAAATCAGCCAAATTTTCTCAGGCACGTAACGTTTGATGAGTAAAACTAAACTTGATGAAACTTATATATTTGAAATCAGCATTAAAATTTGATTCTTTCGATTACTCTCTTGGTATCAAAACCTAGGTTCTCAGAGTTCCAGTTACCATCGAGCCGTGTCACTCATAACTTACAGTTTGTTACCATGAATTGTTTGACATTTTTTTTTCATATAGTTTTTTTTCTTGCCTCTCTTAAAGAAAATTGGGCATAATCACTCACATAAATGTTTCCATAGTTTAGTGGTGAATGTAGAAGGGGGTGAGAGGGGAGCGCGCCCCCCTAACGTAGTCTAAAGTTTTTAATTTACTTAATTAATGCAAGTTTGTGTTAAATAAACTTGCTCCTATTGCAATTTTATCATATTAAACCCCCGCCACTCCCCTAAGACAATCCTGGATCCACCCCTGGCCTGGTTTGCTATCTTTCTTCCTTTAAGCTTTTTCTAATTTTTAAGTATTTCAATCTTGTTTCCACGATTTTACATTAACCTTAAAATATTTCTTATCCTTTTTCATTGTAACAACAGAAAAATGAGATATCACTGGTAAATTTAGTCGATCTGTACATATATCGGTAAAAATACGTCTAACCACATTGTTTTCGTTTAGTATTAATTTAAAACTATCCGGGCATGAGGAGAATATGTTGAAGTAGGCCAAAAAAGCATATGTAAATACTACACTGCTACTACTACTACTATTGTTACTATTACCACCCCCAAAGTTCCTGCTACTACGTCTGCTGCTAGGAATAATATTCCTCGTCGTCTTTTTATTTATTAAATAAAAAAAAACAAGTTTTTTAACTGAAAGTAAGGAATGACGTTAAAACTTAAAACCAACAAAAATTATTCCCTATTTGAAAGGGGCGGTCCCCACCTCAACGCCTCGATCTTTACGCTAAAGTCGTTTATTGTTTAAAAAAAAAGAGTTGTGACAAGGTCAAACTTTAGTTTAAAGAGCGAGGCGTGGAGGAGGGGATAGCACATTTCATATACTGAATAATTTCTGTTCGTTTTGAGCTTTAACGTCGTTCCTTATTTTCAGTTAAAAAAAACTTGTTTTTTTATTTAATTTTTGAACGTTTTTGAATTAATCCAGGTTTTAATATTGGCTCATCCTAAATGAATAATTAAAACAAAATATGTATATTAATTTTGTTTTTATTTGCTTAAATGGATTTCTCAAAACTTGATAATTTATTTACGAACGTTTTTATTAGTAATAAATACACATAAATTACGAATTAACTTATGTAATGAACTTCTATGTTCATAGATTTTTAATTAGTATATTAGGGGGTTCGCCCCCTAGTCAATACCCAGCTATTTAAGCTAAAGTTAAAATTTTGTTCCAATTCTTTAAAAATGACCCCTTAATCACAAAGGCCGTTAATTAGAATAAATAGCTCTTATGAAAGTACTAAAAAATCTTTGGCTTAAAGAGCAAGGTATTGACTCCCAATCATATGCTTAATAATTTCTGTTCATTTTAAATTTTGATGTTGCTCCTTACTTTCAGTTGAAAAACCTTTTTTTATATAATTTCTGATTTTTTTTCTCTAATAATGATGGGAAATCCGGCCCCCCCTTCATGGCTTTGTCCCTTCCCCCATGAAAACTTCCTTCGTGGAAGGATCCTTGCATATAACACCCGACCCCCCCCGCTTCCACCTACCAGAAAAAATTCCCCCTGAAAATGTCTGTATACTTCCCAATAACCAATACTATATGTTAACATTGGGAAAAGTTGATAACTTTCAGCCCTCCCCCCGGGGACTTCTGAGGATTAAATCATCCTAAAAGACATAGTTATTCGCCCATGTTGAACAAAATGGCTATCTCAAAATTTTGATCAGGTGACTTTGGGAAAAAAATGAGCGTGGGAGGGGGCCTAGTTGCCCTCCATTTTTTTGGTCACTTGAAAATGGCACTAGAACTTTTCATTTCCGTTCCAATGAGACCTCCCACAATATTTTAGGACCACTGGGTCGATACGATCACCCCTGGGGGAAAAAAATAAATAAACACGCATCCGTGATCTTTCTTCTGGCAAAAAATGCAAAATTCCACATTTTTGTAGATAGGTACTTGAAACCTCTACAGTAGGGTTATCTTATACGCTGAATATGATGGTGGTATTTTCATTTTTAGGGGGCCTTTGCCCCTTTTTTTGAAAATCAGCCAAATATTCGCAGGCGCGTAACTTTTGATTAGTATAACTAAACTTGATGAAATATATATATTTTAAATCAACACCAAAGTTTAATTCTTTATCTGTATCTCTTAGTGTTAAAATTCCTTATCTCAGATTTTTGGTTTCTATTTAGCCGAGTGACTCCTCGCTTACAACTCGTTTCCAAGAACGGTCTGATAATACGCTAGACCCCGTCAATGACAAAAAGTCAAGCTTTAAAGTAAAGGACGGGAATTTTAAAGGGGAAGCCCCTTCATATATGGATTAATTTATATTCGTTTAAAGCTCAATTTCACTCTTTACTTTTATATGAAATAACTTGTTTTGTTTATTTAAAATTTCTCTAATTTTAATAGTATGCAATGTCTGGACTAAATGCTAGAGGCACTACGATCCCCTTAAACACGAATCTTTAAGTCAAAACTTAACTTTTGCGCAGCAATAACTCGAGAAAACGTAAAGTCGTTAGGGCATCTGAGAAATTAACACTTCATATCTTTTCATTTAGAGTATTTCTAAATAAGGGTGCTGCAGGATCATAACTTTCTCTTTGTTGTAAAAAAAAAATACTTCTGGCATTTATTTCAAAACTTAAAAACTTTCTTTAAACAAAAAGCATTTAGAATTTGTGTATTTTTACTTTTGTTAGTTTTTTAAGAGTTCGACAAAAATTTCAAGGGTAGAGTGCGCGGTACTGTGTTTGACCCCCCTCCCTACAAGAAAGTACCTAGTAGACATGCCGTCAGAGATTTTTCTAACCCAACTTTGTACGCGGAAATTGTATATGAAAATCTTCAGGTGGCTTGCTTTCTTGAAGTAATGATGCTAGGGTTGTTTTGAAAATTTTAAAAAACTTTTTTCTGTTTTAATGATTGAATTTTAATGTGATTTTCTTTTATATTTTTTTTTTCGCTTGTTTTAGGACGGCCGTTGGATATAGGGTCGAAATACTCATTTAAAGTTGTGTTTCATTGTCTTATACAAAAATGTCCCTATTGTTCCACTTTTTGTTTATTATGGAAAGGCTTTTCGATCTTCGTGGCTACTTGGTTTGTCGATACGGCCATTTGTAACAGCTGAATGCTTGTTCGATCAAATATCAGACTTTTGAGTTCAAGAACATACCAACAGATGATTTTGCGAACCCTTTGGTCTGAAGTAGCAGCAGGATTGTACGCACCAGCTCGTGCTATGACGTAACAAAAACATGGGAGACCTTCTTCAGACGCAGAAGCTATTCCAAGTCCAATTCGTAGCCGCAATAGAGTTAGGCCAGCAATATCTGCTCAATCAGATGGAGTCAATCGCTGGCCGAGAAAATCTTAGAAACTGAGCTGTTATAAAGAGTGCAAAGCAGTTTATATAACCTTAGAGTCTAAAAAGTAAGACGCAGCTTTGTGCCTTACGGCCAAAAACAACTACTTCAAGGCCTTTTACAATATGTTAAAATTCCCTATTTTAGTCTATCTAGGAGATTAATATTGTATTTTAACCACATGAGATAGAATCAGTGATTTGCAAAAGAAGAAAAGTCAATAAACGATTATTTATCCTTTAAAGGTCACATGGTAAAGGTCACATGGGTCAGATGACCCTGAAGGTCACATGGGTATGCTTTTATGATCTTTTGCAAAACTAATTCCTATATTAGCCTGTATAGGGTTGAAAAGGATAATTAGGGCCTCTAATATGGGGATCTATAATGGGGGTCTTTAATATTTCTCTAACGCATTAGAGTAATTTATCCTTTGAATAAGTTAAACTTATCTACATGACAAAATACTTGCCATTAAAAAAAAAAAAAAAATTGAAACACTTTATGTCGATGCAGGTTTTTAAGGTGTAAAACTTTACCCCAGAAACAACTTAGACTATTGATTTGAAACTACAAATAAAATTGAAATAGAATATATATATGCAGGCTATCGAAAGGGCACATCAGCAGTATCTCAAGAACGGCATAGAGTATTAAGTTTGAGCTTTTAGTAAGTTGAACTAATAAAAGTGCAACATGTGTATAATAATCCAGCTAGCAGTAGCAGTACTAGTACACCACTACCACAACTATTAGTACTACTACCATTAAGGCTAATGATATTATGTCTTGTGTGCAGTAATTAATTAGTGCGGAAATTATGTCTTTGAAGATGAAAACCCCCCTCCTCCCCACCACTCTCGGGGCAAGGGTTATAAGTTATGCCTTGGGGACATATAAGGCTTTTGTGGAACGCCTGGTCGTATATACTTAGGAGGGGGTCGTTTGATTAGTAATTAGAAGTACTAGTACCTTTTTTTTAAGATTCAAAATGATTGGAGGACAGATAGTCCCCCCCCGTACCTCGTATTTTCCAAAAATATATCTGATCGAAATTTTTAGTTGGCCATTTGTTTTCGTAGAAACTTTAAAAAGGTCTCATTCGATTAGAAATTGAAACGACCTTTTTTAATAGTCAAAAGTGGTTGGAGATCACAAAGTCCCCCCCCCCAACCACGCCCATCAATTCCCAAAAATATAATCAACATGTCAAACATTATAGAGGGCAACTAGCCCCCCTCCCTGACATCCTCTTTTCCTAAAACACATTCTTTACACTCAATCTTTACTCTCAGTTCTAAAAAAAAAATGACATTTTAGCTTATTCTTTCTGATAGATTCTTTGTTACTAAGACGGCTTGAAAAAATAGAGAAAGCAGCGATTATTTTAGCCATGCGCTGTAGAAGTGGTTGCAAGTCACAACCAGAGTTGCCACTGTTGGGGATTTATCACTCTCCAAAAGTTTCACCTGAATGTTTTCAAAATCATTTTGTGTTCGGGATTTTTCACTTTTAAGCAGTAATACAGCTAGAGGATAGTTATTGGTAAGAAAACGAAAGCCCCACAAGTGTCACCTAATACTTAATAGAAAACAGAAATACAGGCTAAAAGTCTGTACTGTAATTGATTCCAAAGGCAAAAAATCGGTGAGTTCCTTCCATTTGTATTTATTTGGTGCAAGAAAGTCTTAACTCTACTGTAGGCGAACATTGTGAATGTGTTATTTCAAAATCTATTAGTATGAAAAATGATTCTCTTTGTTCTGAAGATAAGTAGAGATTACTACCATGTTTAAATCCATTTAAATATGTCAATACCAGTAGCAAGAATAAATTCACCTAAAAATAGGTATAAATATGCATTGGTATAATACTAAAATGCATAGGTATGAAAATTACTTAACATATATGGACCTATTCGTCACACTCAAATGTTTCATAAACAATTTGCCTTTTGGTGATTTTTATTGGGTCCATTGGCAACCCTGGTCACAACAGCCATTGCGAATACAAATTAGGAATTTATTGAAATAATAAATAGTCAGTTTAACCTACTAAAACTAGTAGTTTTAATGGTTTTGATAGCATGCAAATATTGTATTTTGATCATCTCCCTTATCATTTCTTAAATTTTCCATATTAATATACTCAGTTATTCTTGTGTTGTATCCTTTTGACTATCCGAATGCACATGACATGATTTAATTTTAGTTCAGCACTCCCCTCAACATTCTCTAAGAGGCTCGCCTGAATACTCTTCGTATTCTTGGAAAGTAAAGTTCATATAATCAATAACATATACTATGAGTAAACAATGGACGAATTGCCGAACTTACAGCCTTTGTCCTGAGGACCGTTGGGAGGTTGACATCCCTAATACTGGACTTTCAACAAAGTTGAACAAAAAAATTCTTTAAAAATTTGGATCAGATATGTTTTGGGGAATTGTAGGCTTGGAGTGGGGGGCTGATGTCCCTCAATTGACGTCACTCTTAAAAAGGGTACTTAATCTTGCGTCTTCCAATCAAATGAGCTCCATTCGATGCAAAGTCTATTCAACTACTCGTTCCTTAAGAACCTTATATGCCCTGGGCATACGTTACAAACCTTGCCCATGGTCTTTGGGGGATTCTGTCCGCCCTTAAGACTTTGTTCTGTGAGTTTTGGACTATTCGTAACAAAATGGCTATATCACATTTTCAACTGAACTTGTTTTGGGAAAAGAGAATCTCAGTGAGGCGGCTAATTACGCTCTATACTTTTTGACATGTTTATTATATTTTTATGAATTTATCTGCATGGTTGGGGGGAACATTTGTGCCTTACAATAACCTTTTACTCTTAAAAACGATCGTTTCAATTTCTAATCGAATGAGACTTTTTTAAAGTTTCTACGAAAACATAAGGCCATCTCAAAACTTCTATCAGATGTATTTTGGGAAAATACGAGGTACGGGGGGGGGTCTATCTGGCCTCCAATCATTTTGAATCTTAAAAAGGGTACTAAGACTTCTAATTACTAATCCAGTGAGCCCCCCTCCGAAGTTTATGCGACCACCCTTTCCGCAAAAACCTTATATGTCCCCAAGGCATAACTTATAACCCTACGTTGAGCAAAATGGTCATATCAAAATTTACATTGGATGTGTGTGGGGAAATAGTGGTCGTGAGGAGGCGTTAGGTGCCCTCCAATCACTTTTGACCATTAAATAGGGCACTAGGCCTTTCAATTTCTATCGAATGAGTTTTTTCGAATTTTCTACAAAAACAAATTGCAAAACGATCCTTCGAAACGAAGTGCCCTGGTCTAAAAAAAAAGAAAATATAAATAAATAAATAATGCATTGTGCCCACATCGCTCTTTACTAAGGCAGCGGTATTGTTCGGCCTGTGATACTATTTTATTCATATTTACTCGCAGTTTGCTTAATACAGATCTTCAGTTTTCTTTTTAAAAGTTTTATGAAATATATTTATGGTAGCGTCTACTCTGCAGAAGAAATTCAAACATCATGTCAATTCTAATAGTCAAAAATGCAGTTAACGCTTAGAAAAATTCAAAATTGTTTCGTTAATTCATCAAACTAAAAATTGGCAGAAGAGACAAACTATTTTTTACGAATGCTATACACTGTGCACAAATATTTCCTAGGTTTGAGCAAAAGTGGGATATTTTTTTATTTATTACATCTAAATGATATTTTCAAAGTAATGATATTATTTTTATTGTTCATTAGAGACTTAATTAAGTTTTACATAAAGTAGTTTAAAAACAAAACATACTTAGTTCACAAAAACATAAAAAATATCGATGTGATGACTGTAATATTTCAAAAACTAATTGGTTTGTGGTTTATAGGATTGTTCTCGTTTTTATGGCCACCGTAGATAGAACCCAGCAACCAGAATAGGGAGTCCATAATAGAAACTGGGACACCCTTGCCCGGGGGCCATATATAGAGGCAGAGGAGGAATAAGGCCTCTCGACTGTACTCTCAGTAGGCCAACCGGCACATTTACAAGTCCCATGAATTATGAACCTTCTCTCAGCAAGCGTTAAATTACATGGTAGCGCAAAACAGTATCGTGGTAGGATCCTCTTCCTACCTACTTTTTCTACTGAAAAGAACTTCAGTAGAAACGAAAGTTTCTACTAAAACTTTCAAGGCATTTTGAACTGTGATTGAAGGACAAAGGGCCCCCATTATCCTTTTTAACACTATACAGGCCAATATAAGTATTCGTTTTGCAAAAAACCATAAAGGGTCTCCATGTGACCTTTTATGGCTTAGTATTGATAAAAAATCATTTATTGGCATTTTTTTTTAATCCCTTATTCTACCTCCTGTGGTTAAAATACAACATTAACCTCTTAGATAAACTAAAATAGGGAAATTTAACTTTGTATGAAAGGCTTTGAAGCAGTTGTTTTTGGCCGTAAGGCACAAAGCGACGTCTTAATTTTTACACTAGAAGGTTGTATAACCTGATTTTAACTCTTTACAACAGCTCTGTTTCTCATATTTTCTAGGCCAGCGATCGACTCTATATGATTGAGCCGATATTGCTGGCCTAATTCTGTTGCGGCTACGAACTGGACTTGACTAGCTTCTGCGTCTGCAGAAGGTCTCCCACGTTTATGTTACGTCATAACACGAGCTGCCGCGTACAATCCTGCAGCTACTTCAGACCGAAAGGCTCGCAAAATCATCTTTTTGTATGTTCTTTAACTCAAAATCTGACGTCTGATCGAACAAGCATTCAGCTGTCACAATGGGCCGTATCAACAAATCAAATAGCGACGAAGACCACACTGGCTTTCCATAATAAACAATAAGTGAAACAATGGGGAAATTTTTATATAAGACAGTGGAGCGCAACTTTAAATGAATATTTCGACCCTATACCCAAGGACCATCCTCATTAAAACAAAAAAAAAATAATATAAAAGAAATTCATATTAAAATTAAATCATTAAAATTGAAAAAAGTCTTTTTTTAATTTTTAAACAACCCTATTATCATCACTTCAAGGAAGCAAACCACCTGAAGATTTTCATATACAATTTCCACGTACAAAAGTGGGTTCGAAAATTCTCTTCCAACCTGCGTGCTAAGTCTCTTCTGGGGGGAGGGGGGTCAAACAAAGTACCCCTCACTCTACCCCGTAAATTTTTCTAGAACTCGTAAAAACTAGCAAAAATAGATGTACACAAATTTTCGATGCGTTTTTTTTTTTAAATAAAGTTCTTAAGTTTTGAAATAAATGCCATAAATGTTTTTTTACAATAAAAGGAAGTTATGATCCTGCAGCACCCTTATTTAGATTTCATCTAAATGAAGGGATATGAAGTGTTAATTTCTCAGATACCCTAACGACTTTACATTTTCTTGAGTTATTGCTGCTCAAAAGTTAAGTTTTGACTTAAAGATTCGTGTTTAAGGGGATCATAGTGCCTCTAGCATTTAGTTCAGACATAGTATACTATGAAAATCATAGAAATTTTAAATAAAAAAAACAAGTTATTTCATATCAAAGTAAAGAGCGAAATTGAGCTTTAAACCAAAAGTAATTAATCCATATATGAAGGGGCTTCCTCTTTAAAACTCCCATCTTTTACTTTAAAGCTTGCCTTTTTGTCAATGACGGGGCCGATTGTATTATAAATAAAAGGATGATGAGAATTATTATTCCTAGCAGCAGACATGGTAGCGGGACCTTTAGGGGTGGTAATAGCAACAATAGCAGTAGTAGTAGCAGTGTAGTATTTGCAAATGCTTTTTTGGCTAGCTTCAACATATTTATTCCTCATGCACGGAAAGTTTTAATTTAATACTTTAGGCTGTTTCTGATACATTGCTGATCCGTCTTTTTGATAACTGGCTTGGACCTTTTGTGTTTTTATTTAACCCAACATGCCCCCCAACAGGCCGTTAAAGTTCTACTTTAATATCATTAGCCTTAATGGTAGTAGTACTATTAGTTATGGCAGTGGTGTACTAGTACTGCTACTGCTAGCTGGATGATTATACACATGTTGCACTTTTATTAGTTCAACTTACTAAAAGCTTAAACTTAATACTCTATGCCGTTCTTAAGATACTGCTGATGTGCCCTTTCCATAGCCTGCATACACATACTCTATTTCAATTTTATTTGCAGTTTCAAATTAATAGTCTAAGCTGTTTCTGGGGTAAAGTTTTACACCTTAAAAACTACATCGACATAAAGTGTTTCGATTTAGTTCTAGATTCTCTTCAGAATTCCCTGAAAGTCGTACAAACAGTAATAAACACAGTAGCAACGATTGTAGTGACATTATTATTAGTAGAAGCAGTTGTAGTAGTAGTAGCATGGACATAACACCTTTGGTTAATTCAACATCCTCCTGTACATGCCTTGAAATTTTCAACTTAATACAATAGACAGTTCTTGAATATATCTAACGCGCCATTTAGACAACCTGCACACAGACACAGGAAGTATGTTTTGATTTAGTTCAAAATTCCCCTAAACATTCCCTGAAAGCTTCACTATCATACTCTGTGTCTCAGTAGAAGTATATTTGTAATAGTAGTAGTAATAGCAGTAGGCTAAGTGTGTCTTTTGAGTTGTTCCCTCTCAACAGGCTTGAAAGTTTTGAATTTTTACTTTAAGTTGTTCCTCTGAAATTGCTATTACATCGTTTTTGGTGACCGGAATGCAAAAAAGGGTTTTAATTTAACTGAAACTTCTCCTAAATGTTCCCTGAAAGTATCACTTTAATACCATTAGTCTCAATAATAGCAGTAGCAGTAGCAGTAGTAGCAGAGTAGTAGCATAAATTTGCTGGTAGGTGGAGTAGTTGCTATTTGCTGGTAGCCTATACCCTTTCGACAATATAGATGCTCTTAGTGTGTTTTGACTTAGTTCAAAACCCACTAAATATATCCTGAAAGCTTCACCTTAATACCCTTAATTTCAGTTGTGGCAATAGCTGTTGTGCCAGCAGCAGTAGTAACATTAATAGCAGTGTGCACATAAAACCTTTTGTTTTTTCAGTATCCCTCTCAACACAAGCTGAAAGTTTCCTCTTAATAGTGGCTGATTTTTACCTTCCTTACAATTACCCCCCTGCAAAATACCCCCCCCCCCGCAAAGGAAAATACCCCCCGTGGAATATAACTCACCGGTAAATACCCCTCCCTGAATATACTGCCCCTTGAAAATTAAGGCTTTCAAAATTTGAGAATTTTATTTTAGTTTTTTTTTTCCGTATTGGGAAGGAATTTTATGCTGAACTAGCTGGCTATTCTAGTTTCATGCACAATCGAAGCATTTGTGATATATTTATCTTCTTTGAACTTCTTGTTGGTTCCAAATACATAAGACTCATAAAGTTTAATAATATCAATCAACAGTTACGTGCCTCAGAAAATTTCACTGATTTCGAAAAAAAGGGGGGGGCCCTAAAAGTTAAGGAATCTTAACGGTAAACAAAATATAAGATTAAATGTATCACAGAACCAGACCGTGATGAAAGGTCAGAGAAAAAAATCGTGATGGCAACCCTAATTGTAAGCATCCAAAATTCTGCAATTCTTTTATAAAAATTTTCACAAATCCGTACTAAAAAACATTACTCTCAGTTTGAATTAGATTTAATAAAAATAAATAAGAATACATTTTATGAACTTCTACATTGTTTATATAATCATTTAAAAGTTGTTTAAAACTGTTATACAAAAACAGAAGTTAACATAGTTTTAGACATTTCTTTATAGAACAATGATAATAAATAAATGTATCAGATCGACAGACTCGGTATTGGAATGCCAAATAAACACTTTTAGTGCCTTTTGGACACTTTTTCAATCTGAAGGACACCGGGACACTATCAGGGTTGCCACCGTCAATAGGATTTTAGTAGACCTAGTAAAATAAATAAAATCTAGTAAATTTCCCGAAATCTAGTCAAAACTAGTAAAAAGTTATGTTTTATAGTAAACAAAACTTTTTTTTATTTTCCATGAATTCAGGGATATATATATATATATATATATATATATATATATATATATATATATATATATATATATATATATATATATATATATATCGCTGAGCCGGCATCGCATAAATTTTTTTTGAGCATTTAGTAAAAACAGATGCGATCTAGTAAATTTTTCCTCTCCGATTTAGTAAATTCCTCCAGGTCAGGGTGGCAACCCTAGACACTATTGGATCAAAAAAGGCAGCTTTTTGAAATAAAGGACACTTTTTGGACATTTTTCCAAATCAAAGGTCTTTATTTTCTTCTTTTTTTTAATTTGTACTTTACTTTTAAGCTTTGGTAACGGCTTGGGGATTTCTCTTAGATGTTTCTGTGCCCTGCGCAAGCACCATTTATCAACCAAATAGGACCTAAAGTCTTAAATAATTTCTTAGACCACACTGCTTTTCCATTTACAAAAAATTAAACAAGAAAAACAGGTTTTAATTTCTATAAAGCAGTGAAGACTTAAAATTCTATAAAGCAGTGTCTATAAAGCATGTATTCACTGCTTTATAGAAATTAAAACCCGTTTTTCTTGTTTAATTTTTTGTAGACCTAAAGTCTTAACCAATGTGGTATGCTAGAACTATCAAATCCATCTTTTTCTTCTATCCTATGGTTTTTGTTTGTCATCAAGTCGGTCAACTTCAAGGACCTACCTACTGCTAGTGGCAAAGTCACCATGGCCACTGAGAAGGCTGGAAAGAAGAAGTGAATCGCCATTCCCTGCTGGCACGTTCCGCGTAAATCCCTTTGGCGTGTAGCCGTGTGCATATGGCTGATATTATAAGCCTTCTGAAGCCTATTACTGATTCTAAGTGGGAGCAAAGGGGTAGCTAAGCCTAGAAATTTCCACGGCGGTGGTGGGCATCCAGACAATGAGGCTTGACTCTCCGTCCCAAGGCTGCATAGGAAGTCCGCTAGCGCACCTCAAAGTGGTGAAGGGGTGTAAACATCACCGAGCTCCACGCCATGCAAGGTGATCGCCAACGCGCTTTGGGTGACCACAAGACTGGAGACCTTGTGATGTACCTTATCCCCAAGAAACGCTCAATAATGATGACAAATATGATGATTAAAAGTTTGGCTACGGCATCCCCAGTATTATGCAATGCGACGAGAATGGCGTTCTCGTCGAAAAGTATGCTAGCTACCCTCCTATCAAGAAGGCAAGGCCTGAATATCAGCTCCTGGAACCTGTGCTCGATTAAATGTTTATTGACACAATCTTTTGTAGCTGATGAATATTATCTTTATAACTTTGATAATCTGTGTGTTTCTGACACGAGACTAAATGTACATAACATCTTGACCCTGGAATTCTCGGATGGGAAGGTGGTCTCTTTTTTAACTCGGGACCATTAGATGGATCTGGCCGGGCAGGAGTAGGTATCCTGTTCAGTAGCGGATTCAGGATTTTAATAGGAGGGGTGGGGCGACTCGTTGCGAAAAAGTCCCATTCGAAATTAAGTCTAACGTACCTTACTGATTTTGAAAGTTGCATGTCTCTGCTTCTATCCGTCATTTAGCTGTCGGTTGTGTAAAGCTATCCACAAAAATATATTTATAGAAACACTATCAAT
This sequence comes from Artemia sp. Qi Xiang Cuo, assembly GCF_049724085.1. NCBI lineage: Eukaryota > Metazoa > Arthropoda > Branchiopoda > Anostraca > Artemiidae > Artemia > Artemia sp. Qi Xiang Cuo. The sequence continues at coordinate 739,731 of NC_142794.1, read as the reverse complement.
ATTATATAACAAATTCTCGCCTCCTATTTCCACTATTAGCAAATCTATCAATAACACTTTCTACGCTTATGTCAATATCACGGTGAACATGAAGAAGGGCAACTCCGGTGAGTCTTTCTTCCGTCATTTTATTCCTTAGCCACGTTTTCAATCTTATCAAGGTAGGAAAACTTCGTTTAACAGATGCCACACTGACTGGTATGGTCATGAGAATCTGTAAGAGCACTGAAATATTGGGGAAAATATCAGCATCGCAGTTCTGTTTCTGTAAGGTTTCCCCAAGTGTTTCAGGTATTCAACCTGTGCCTGCATTGCTTTCTCTCAGACGAAGCCACAAAGTTTTTCATATTGTCGCTACTCCGGCGAGGGCAGATTCACAAACCGATTGGGAGGGGAAACCCATTACTGACCAGTATCGCTGTGACAAGTCATGAATCGTATTAGCGAATTGTTGTTTGTTCGTTTCCATACAATTTATTGGCAAGAAAATACTGAGCAAAAAGTGTCCAGCGTTTCAACGGAAAAACGGCTTTCTAAGTCCGAAACGATTGTGTCCAATAGGGGAATAAAAACTGACCGTCTATAATATTCCTCGTGTGAACTGAATGGTACATTAATCCGATTCGTTTGCTTTTTCGCTGTCTTCGAGACTGTTATTTCTAAACCTTGCTCGGTTGCCAATTTAGTTACCTCGTCAAATGTGTTTTTAAACTTGCTTTCACTCTCCTGACGCTTGACTTGCAGCTGGGTAAGAAGATACTTCACATGGCTTGCTGCAGACACGAGCTCAAAGCTCTTCTTCTGAAATAGCCGACTGAGCGTAAAATTAGTCCAGATATGTTACTAAGAGAGTAAATGGTTACTATCAGGTCGAAGGATCTGACAGCAATCAATAATGATTTTGCTTTTGCTCCAGTTGTGCATTATGCCCAGCCACTGAAGATCTCAAGAGCTTCCACTATCTTAGGGAGCTCTACCACAAACTATATTAAGAAATCCTGCCTTTCTATCCAGCGCGTTTCACACATTCCAGTTAGCTGTGCTTTCATTAATCTGGTTAAAACATAACTGCGCTTTGCACAAGCACCAAAAAAGCAACTACTCCTTTTATTACTCTGATGGAGTCTCTTACGCTCAGGACAGATGAAGATTTTGACATGGAAAGATTTAGAGTATTGCTGAAACATGGGCAACGCAGGACATTCTTTGCTACCTTCTGAATTTCTTTTACAGCACCAGAATGTCCTGAAACCATCATAGCACATCCATTAGTGCCTATGCCCACACGATTTTCTAAGTCTAATCCAAGAGATGAAAAAAAATTCAACATAATATTTCCAAGTGTTTCCCTTTAATGGTTAGTTGACAGTTTCCAATGCTGTCCGAGTAGTAATTATCCCGTAGGTCTAAAAAACCAACGAACTCTTCACATCTTTTGCAATTGTAATTTTAGTACAGGACAATGATCAGTTGTGACTTGTGTAACACGTCCGTTGTGACTTGTGTGACACATCCGTTGTTTCATCAACAACCACACTGTAGAACCTGGCAGAATGAACTCGTGCAAGAATTTCTTTAAGAATCTCTTTGGCACAATATTCAATTAATTCATTCTGTGTTGTTTTGCTTATATAAGTAGCATTTGCACCTGAGCTTTCCGAATGTTCTTTAAAGTGATGTTGCCACTATTTACACGGTACTTTTAAAGTCCTCGAAAGTTCCCTTCGTTTGTCAATGGGTCCCTTTCTGCCAATAATTCTCCATCATGTCAATGGCCCCGAAGAGCAATGTTCTGTCGACTCAAGAAAATAATTGATTCAACAATTGGCTTCAATCTCGCTCTGTTTTCCTGCACTTGTTGGCTACGTTGCTCGTTTACAAGGCTTAAAATGTTGGTTTCAGGGTTGTCATATTTTAGAAGGAAATGTTTGCCTGCGTCAACTGAATCGCGGTGATACTGATTATTTTCATGAGACACCAAGTCACCGTCTTTTCCAGTTAGCTTAGCAAAAGTCACGAGGGGCTTCTTTACCAACTTTTGCAATTGATTGGAGCCTCCAACCACTCGAACGTTAAACAAAACACAATATTTACAGAATAAGCCCCTCATCTTATTTGAAAGTACTAGCCAATGAAATTCTTCCAAGCGAGTACGATTGAAAAATCTCTTTTCGTCCCTGTCCCGCTTCTTGTGAACTGAATAGGGGAAGTTTTAGTTAGACGTGGGAATCCACGAGTTCTGAAGCAATTGATATCGTCTACGATCCTCCAGTTTTTCAATTCTGTCGATATAGCTTCCAACATAGTTTTCGCAGAAAGTACTTATATTTTCGATGTTTATGTTAGGCTTTGGGCTACACTCTTCGATTGATGCTAATGAATCATGCACTATCTCACCATTAGTCAAAGCGCTGTAATCACTATTAACGCTGAAACTCACATTATTTCTATTTTAAGTTACGGTGTCCACGCGCCTAGCTTTAGCTTCCGAACCAAAAAAGTTGTCGAGAGTTATCTGCTTTCACTTCGACATCATAACTTGTTAATATTATCCAAAAATTGTATACTTTTCAAACCCTTCTAGAATCACGACTAACCCTAAGGCGTATGTGTTATCGGAATCATTTCAAGATTTTTGCTTAGTTATTGAATAAGAAACAGGTTTTGACGAGCACACTTTTTGAAGCTACAACAATGTACGAGATGACAAGCTTCAAGACGCCTTGTCAATTAGAGTGACACCAAACACTTTAGACAATTCCCTCAAGACTTAAGGTAGACAGACCAAGTGTTGTCCGTTCATTTTCAAAGATGCGTTGATCCAAGCGTTGATATCGCAATCAAGTTACAGAAAATCTAATGATAGAACTTTTTGACCAAGCAAGGGGGGCGATCGCCTCCCCCCCGCCCCCCCTGGATCCACTACTGATGCTGTTGTCCCATAAAGCAATCACTGGGCTCATTGAATATGAGCCTGTGTCTGAGAGAATCGTACGGGCAAGAATTAAAGGTCGCACGAACAATCTGACTATCCGTAGCGTTTACGCCCCAATAAGAGATGCCACTGAACAGCAAAAAGATCAGTTTTTCAGTGACCTGCAGACAGTCATTGATAAGATTCCCTGGAAATATATTCTCCTAATTGGAGGTGACTTCAATGCCAGAATCGGCAGAAAGCTGAATAACTTGGAACAGGCGATCGGCAAGCACGGTCTCGGAGACCGGTGCACAAATGGAAACAGGCTTCTGCTGTTTGCAATGCAGAATAATCTCGCTGTGGCTAACACCTGGTTTAGGCACAAGTCGTTTCATACGTATACACGGAAATTTCGTGATGGAATAGTAAAGGCCCAAATAGATTATCTCCTTGTATCCCGATGATGGAAATCCATGGTGTTGGACTCGAGAGTGCGCAGAGGTGCTGACACGGAATCACAAAATGGATCTGACCACTTCTTGCTGAAGACAAGGCTAAAGTACAGACTTAGCTCAAGGAAAACTACTAAGCCGAACCAGAAAATAGACGTGTTGAAGCTGAAAGTAGATGAGTACCGAGGAGCATTTGTCCTTGAACTCTCAAACCAATTCGTTGTTCTTCAAGATGACACCGAGGAGGCAAGCCCGATTGATCAGTGCCCCAACTGCCCCAAGATAAAGATTGAGAAGAAATGGAGCAAACTCAAGGACCACATCAATAAAGCTGCCTCAAACATACTTGGGTTTGTCAAGCGTAAAACCAAGAAATAAACCTCAGAAAAGACACTCAAACTCTGCCAAGAAAAAAGAAATGACCAACAAGAAATCCCCCACATACAAAGTGCTACGACAAGAATGTCAAAAATCGGGAAGAGCTGACAAAAAAGCCTACAGGTCTAATGTTCCCAGTGATATGGAAAGAGCCGCATAACGGAACGATACACGAAAACTCTATCAGATACTTGCAGAATGCAGTGGGAAGAAGAAGCAAACTACCATCCTCTCGCTTAAGGTGAAGGATGGGAAAATACTCACAAGTAGCGAGGAGCATATCGAAAGATAGCGTGCTCACTTCCAAGAGCTATCGAGACCAGAAGACAATAGTAATCGAAAGTAACCACTTACTGCACCGCAGAACCCCCCACACAACCAGGCTTATAAAATGTATGTACGGACCCACCCTCCAGGGATGAAGTAATTAAGGCGATCCAAGTTTTGAAAAACCATAAAAGCCCAGGAATAGCTGGGATTCCTGCCGAGCTACTGAAAGCTCTCCCTGGGGTGGTGATGGATAAACTTCATAGTGTGATAAATGAAGGCTGGGACAATGAATACATCCCAGATGACTGGAAGACCTCAATAATTGTCCCTATCTTCAAAAAAGGATACCTAATGGACTGCGAAATATACCAAGGTATATCCCCTACCCGCATTACTGCCAAGCTTTTCGCAGTAATACCTTTGAAAAGATTCAGAGACACCAAAAACAGACGCACTGGACTAAACCAAACAGGACTCAGGCTGGGCATGGGTTGGTGTGACCAGATTTTTAGCCTGTGGCAACTCCTTGAACACCAATTTAAACACCAGCAGGAAACAATTCAGATTTTCATATACTTCATTACCGCGTATGATTCTGTCCATCGTGATTCAATATGGGAATTCATGAGAGAGGACGGTGTACCTGACAAGATCATCAATCTGCTCAATGCATACAATGCTAAAACAAAGGCCCGGGCAAGATTCGATGGCCATCTTTCCTATCCGATCCTGATCGAGGAAGGTATATGACAAGGCTGTGTCCTTTCACCATCTTTGTTCAACTTCGTCATCGATTGGATCCTCAGGGTCCTGGACAAGTATAAAGGCGTTGCAGTGAGCCCGTCCTTCTCCGTCACAGATCTTGACTATGCTGACGATGTGGACATGCTAGCTATATCTGTTGCACAAGCCCAGGCTATGATAAATGACACGGCAGTCAAGGAACTCTCAACTGGTCTCCAAATAAGCCTACCAAAAACAAAATCCATGCGAACAGAAGGGATGGATGAAACCCCTGTTGCCCTAAATGGTAATCAGATAGAGGACGTCCAGTCGTTCAAATACCACAGATTGATGGTAAACCTTGCCGGCAAATCTTCAGAAGAAGTACAGAGCGGCAAATCGTCAGACTGGAGTGTGTTCCTTCGACTACGGAACCGATGAAGAAGAGAGAAATATTGGCAAGCACAAAGCTCTGAGAGTATGAAGCAATGGTTCTCTTTGTCCTCCTCTATGGATGTGATACATGGTCACATAAAGGAACCGAAATGTTGAGCTTGAATATATTCAGCCACAAGTGCCTGCGATAAATCCTGGGTATCCGCCTCTCAGATAGAATCTCGAATGAAGAAGTAAAGAGAAGATGTCCCACTTGTCTCTGACATTGTTAAGCACAGGAGACTGAGATGGTTTTACCAAACAATGCGCAGACCAGATGACAATATAAGCAAAATATGTCTCAAATATCTACCACCACCGGCATGGAAGAAGAGGGCAGGAGGCTTAAAGAAGACATGGCTAGCAATAGTTAAGTCTGATCTGGAGCCAATCGGAGGATTTCGAAAATACGGCCGTCGCTGGGATTGCTAGTTGGCATGAAATGGCGTAGTGCCTCTAGCATTTAGTTCAGACACGGTATACTATTAAAATCATGAAAATTTTAAGTAAACAAAACAAGTTATTTCATATAAAAGTAAAGAGCGAAATTGAGGTTTAAACCAAAAGTAATTAATCCATATATGAAGGTGCTTCCCCTGTAAAACTCCCATCCTCTGTTTTAAAGATTGACTTTTTGTTAATGACGGGAGTAGGGAGTCAGGTATTACTCCCACGAGTACATAATTTATGCATGTTTTTATGGTTTTTGTCACTGAGAATGAAAAAACAGGATTTTTCTCACTTTGATGTATTTTCATGGTTTATTGATTCTAACGGGTCAATGACACCTCTTTCAAGGTCGATTTGTTGTTGTTCGTCTAGGTGTATTGTGTCCGGGGTGAAGTTTGCACATGCGTATTAACGGGGACGATATGTATTGATCTAGGACTCGAGGGGCAAGTGGATTTTAGAGAAATTAATTGCATACTGGAAGAAGAAGTGGATTTCGGAGAATTTGACTTATGTAATCGATAGAGAGAGGATTTTCGAGAAATTGACTACATAAAAGAAGGGGACAGAATTTCTGAGAAATTGACTTGTATAATCGAGGGGAAATATAGATCTACGAAAGGGGAATTAGAAATGACATCACTTGTTTCCTAGGAATTATAAGGGATTCTAAAGAGATAGAAATTCAATTTTTAAATGTGGCTTCTCAGATCTTACGTGACAGAGATAAATTAATAGTCTATTTTCAAATATGGCTTCTTTGATCTTTAGTGTCAGGAATTAGAAATGACATCACTTGTTATCTTGGAATTATGCGGGAGTCTAAAGAGATAGAAAAATCCTTTTTTGAATACGGTTTCTCTGATCTTTAGGTCACAAACATAAATTAATATTCTATCGAAACCATAATAGTGCAGCTAGGAACACCTATGAGATGAAGAGATTAACGCGGGAAATGGTTTCCTAGGAATTTCAAATGTGACAGCGCAGGGATGCCGAAACAAAAGGAACACGCAGAAATTACATTTAGGGATCATTTGGGCGAAACCGTTTGAGACATTTTAGAAGGTGATTTAAGTGAAACCATTTGAGGCATTTTAGAAGATGATTTTAGAAGATGATTTAGAAGATGATTTGAGAGTGAAACTCTGTGGTCATTATAATACACAAGTTCCATTTGAACAGTCTTGTGAGGTCCCCTACCCCAACAGCCCCCCTACCCCTAACCCCAAAGGGCCCCGACCCCCCTACCCCAACCCCGAAGGAACCCCCCGGCCCCAACAGGCCTCCAGGCCCCCTTGGCCCCCGGTCCCCCAAAGGGCCCCCGAGCCCCAAATGCCCCCCAGGCCCCAAAAACCCCGGGCCCACCCGGGACCCCAAAGAGCCCCCATCTTTTTTGCCCCCCATCTTTTTTGCCCCCCATTGCTTATTACTTTTTTTGCAAACTTGAGACAGAGAAGGGCCCCCCACTTTTCAAAAGGCTTTATTATATCTCTTCAGAACAAGTTCCTTTCTTAATACCCCTCTTAAACCCATATTACAAGTTGAAGTACTCATCCTTTTCACCACAACTTTACTCTACAACTTTTTTAATACCCTAACATTAAGCAATACTTTTCAAAAGGCTTTTTTATATCTTTTCAGAACAAGTTCCTTTCTTAATGTCCTTCCTAAACCAATTTTACAAGTTGAAGTACTCATCATTTTCAATACAACTTTACTTTACAACTTTTTGAATACCCCAACACCATGCAATACTTTCAAAGGCTTTTTTATATCTCTTCAGAACAAGTTCCTTTCTTAATATCCTTTTCTAAACCAATTTTACAACTTGAAGTACTCATCCTTTTCACCCACAACTTTACTTTCAACTTTACTTTCACCCACAACGACTTTTTGCATACTCCAACATCCAGCAATACTTTTCAAAAGGCTTGATTATATCTTTTCAAAACAAGTTCTTTTCTTAATATTCCTCCTAAACCAATTTTACAAGTTGAAGTACTTATCTTTTTCACCCACAACTTTACTTTAAGGCTTTTTGAATACCCTAACACCAAGCAATACTTTTAAAAAGGCTTTATTATGTCTTTTCAGAACAAGTTCCTTGCTTAATGTCCCTCTTAAACCCATTTTAAAAGTTAAAGTACTCATCTTTTTCACCCACAACTTTAGTTTACGACTTTTTGCCCAACCCAACATCAAGCAATACTTTTCAAAAGGCTTTATTATGTCCCTTCAGAACAAGTTCTTCACGTAATGTCCTTGCTAAACCAATTTTACAAGTTGAAATACTCATCGTTTTCACCCACAACTTTACTTTACGACTTTTTGCACACCCCAACATCAAGCAATACTTTTCAAAAGGCTTTATTATAGCTTTTCAGAACAAGTTCCTTTCTTAATACCCCTCTTAAACCCATTTTACAAGTTGAAGTACTCATCCTCTTCACCACGACTTTATTTTACAACTTTTTGAATACCCCAACATCAAGCAACACTTTTCAAAAGGCTTTTTATATCTTTTCAGAACAAGTACCTTTATAAATGTCCTTCCTAAACAAGTTGTACAATTTAAAGTACTCATTTTCTTCACAAATTATTTCTTTTACGGCTTTTTGAACACTAAAGCATCCGTCCTCACTTTTCAAAACGCTTGTTTTATATCTTATCGGAGATAGTTCTATTCGTTTAGCTCCTTTTAAACTAATACTAAAAGTTCGGCTAGTTACCCTTTTCAATTACTACAATACTTTATGGATGTTTTCAAGCTCAAAAATCAAGCAGTACTTTACAATAAGAATTATTATATATTTTCATAACAAGTTCTTTTCTTAATGTCCTTTCATAAACAAATTTTAAAAGTTGAAGTACTCATCGTTTTCACCTACAGCTTAACTTTGAGACTTTTTACATACTCCAAAACCAATCAATACTTTTAAAAAGGCTTTATTATTGCTTCTTAGAACAGGTTCTTTTCGTGATATTCCTCTTAAATTTAGTTGACAAGTTGAAGTACTCATTATCTTCACCATAAACTTACTTTACAACTTTTTGAATACCCCAACATCAAGCAACACTTTTCAAAAGGCTTTTTTATATCTTTTAAGAACAAGTAGCTTTCTTAATGTCCTTCCTAAACCAATTTTACAAGTTGAAGTACTCATCCTTTTCACCACAACTTTACTTCACGACTTTTTGAATACCCCAACATCAAGCAATTCTTTTCAAAAGGCTTTTTTATATCTTTTCAGAACAAGTTCTTTACTTAATGTCCTTCCTAAACCAATTTCACAAGTTGAAGTACTCATCTTTTTCGCACACAACTTTACTTTACGGCGTTTTGCATACCGCAACACCAAGCAATACTTTTCAAAAGACTTTATTATATCTTTTCAGAACAAGTTCTTTTCTTAATATCCTTTCCTAAACCAATTTTACAATTTGAAGTACTCATCCTTTTCACCCACAACTTTACTTTACGACTTTTTGCATACTCCAACATCAAGCAATACTTTTCAAAAGGCCTTATTATATCTTTTCAGAACAAGTTCTTTTCTTAATATCCCTCCTAAACCAATTTTACAAGTTTAAGTACTTATCATTTTCACCCACAACTTTACTTTAAGGCTTTTTGAATACCCCAAAATCAAGCAATACTATTCAAAAGGCTTAATTATACCTTTTCAGAACAAATTCTATACGTAATATCCATCCTAAACCAATTTTAAAAGCAGAAGTAGTCATCTTTTTCACCCACAACTTTACTTTACGACTTTTTGCACACCCCAACATCAAGCAATACTTTTCAAAAGGTTTTATTATATTTTCAGAACAAGTTCTTTACGTGATGTCCCTCCTAAACCAATTTTACAAGTTGAAGCACTCATCTTTTTCACCCACAACTTTACTTTACGTATTTTTGCACACCCCAACATCAAGCAATACTTTTCAAAAGGCTTTATTATATCTTTTCAGAAAATGTTATTTACGTATTTAATCCCATGAACCTATATGAAAAGTAGCTACAGGCATTTTTTAAACCCATATCTTCACTATGTATCTTTTTGCACACCCTAAAACCATTCAATTACTTACAAAAATATGTTTATCTGCGATTCAGAACCGTTTACTTTCGTAATACCCCTTCTAAACCCATTTTACAAATTTAAGTATTTGTCCTCTTCACAACGACTATACTTTACAACTTTTTGAATACCCCAACATCAAGCAACACTTTTCAAAAGGCTTTTTTATATCTTTTCAGAACAAGTACCTTTATTAATGTCCTTCCTAAACCAATTTTACAAGTTGAAGTACTCATCCTTTTCACCAAAAATTTACGTTACAACTTTTTGAATACCCCAGCATCAAGCAATACTTTTCAAAACGCTTTTTATATCTTTTCAGAACTAGTTCTTTACGTAATGTCCCTCCTTAACCAATTCTACAACTTGGAGTAGTTACCATTTTCACTCACTGCTTTACTTTAAGACTGTTTGCATGCACAAACATCAAGCAGTACTTTACAAAAGGCTTTATTATATCTTTTCAGAACAAGTTCTTTTCTTAATGTCCTTTCCTTAACCAATTTTACAATTTGAAGTACTCATCCTTTTCACCCACAACTTCACTTTACAACTTTTTGCATACTCCAACATCAAGCAATACTTTGCAAAAGGCTTTATTATATGTTTTCAGAACAAGTTCTTTTTTTAATATCCCTCCTAAACCAAATTTACAAATTGAAATACTTATCGTTTTCACCCACAACTTTACTTTAAAGCTTTTTGAAAACCCCAACATCAAGCAATACTTTTCAAAGGGCTTAATTACATCTTTTCAGAACAAGTTCTTTACGCAATGTCCCTCCTAAACCAATTTTAAAAGTTGAAGTAGTCATCTTTTTCACCCACAACTTTACTTTACGACTTTTTGCACACCCCAACATAAGGCAATACTTTTCAAAAGGCTTTATTATATTTTCAGAACAAGTTCTTTACGTAATGTCTTTCCTAAACCAATTTTACAAGTTGAAGTACTCATCCTTTTCATCCACAACTTTACTTTACGTATTTTTGAATACCCCAAAATCAATAAATACGTTTCAATGGGCTTTATTATATCTTTCCAAAACAAGTTCTATACGTATTGATCTTAATAGATCTATGTTACAACTAACACTACTTATCCTTCTACCCAACAACATTGCTGTACAAGTGTTCTAATAATTGGAAACAAGGACCTACTATTCAAAAGTCTTTATTATATATTTTCAGAACAAGTTCTTTTCTTAATATCCTTCCTAAGCCAATTTTACAAATTCTAAATTTTCCCGTAGTAGACGGAATAGGATAAACCATAATTGTGAATATTTCCCCGAGAGATAAAAAATTCTACTTCAATTTTAAATTTTCTCAACAAAGTGAACAAAGTTTCAATTTCTATTCTGAATCTTTTCAATGAAAAAGAAATTAGTTATTAATCAATAATATTTTTCCAGGTAATATAAAAATTTTCCACTTCAGTGCAGGTCTTTCTTAAAGAGAGGAAACATTTAAAATACTGTTCCAAATTTTTCAGACAGCATTGAAAATTCCAAGATCTATTCTAATTTTTACAAAAGAACATACTTAAATTCTAATTTCTCCAGAGAAAATGATAATTTTCCACTTCACTTCTTTATTTCACAAAGATATAAAGAAATTTAAAGTTCTATTCTAAATTTTTAGATGAACGATAGAACAAGTAATACCATAGTTGTGAATATTTTCCCGGAAGAAAATAATTTCTACTTCAATTTTAAATTTTCACAATGAAGTGAAGAAAAGTTTAACTTCTATTCCGTACTTCTCAAAGAAAAAGAAATAAGTTATTGATCAATTCTATTTTTCACGGCAAAATAAAAATTTTCCACTTCAATTCAGATATTTCTCAGAGATGAAAAAATTTAAAATAATGTTCCAAGTTTTTCATAGAAGATAAAAAGTTCCACTTCGATCCTAAATTTTCTCAATAAAAAAGAAATAAGTTACTGTTCAATTCTATTTTTCCAAATAATATAAAAATTTTCCACTTCAGTTCAGATTTTTCTGAAAGAGATGAAGATATATAAAATACTGTTCTAAATTTTTCATAGAAGATAGAAAAGTCCAAGTTCTCTTCTGAATTTTACCAAAGAACACACTTCAATTCTAATTTCTCCAGAGAAAATAAAAATCTTCCACTTCACTTCTTTATTTTACAAAGATATAAAGAAATTTAAAGTTTTATTCTAAATTTTTCGATGGAAGATAGAAAAAGTAATACCATAGTTGTGAATATTTTCCCGGAAGATAATAATTTCTACTTCAATTTTTAATTTTCTCAAGAAGTGAAGAAAAGTTCAACTTCTATTCCGAATCTTCTCAAGGAAAAATAAATAAGTTATTGATCAATTCTATTTTTCCAGGGAAAATAAAAATTTTCAACTTCAATTCAGATATTTTTATTCAAAGAGATGAAAAAATTTAAAATAATGTTCCAAATTTTTCATAGAAGATAAAAAGTCCCACTTCGATCCTAAGTTTTCTCAATGAAAATGAAATAAGTTATTCATCAATTTTATTTTTCAAAATAATATAAAAATTTTCCACTTCAGTTCAGATTTTTCTCAAAGAAAGGAATAAATTTAAAATAATGTTCCAAATTTTTCATAGAAGATAGAAAAGTTCAAGTTCACTTCTGAATTTCACCAAAGAACACAATTCAATTCTAATTTCTCCAGAGAAAATAAAAATCTTCCACTTCAGTTTTAAGTTCACCAAGACATAAAGAAATTTAAAGTTCTATTCTAAATTTTTCAGTATTAGATTGAAAAAGCTATACCATAGTTGTGAATATTTTCCCCGAAGATAAAAAGTCCTACTTTAATTTTAAATTTTCTCAACGAAGTGAAGAACAGTTCAAGCTCTATTCTGAATCTTTTCGATGAAAAAGAAATAAATTATTGTTCGTTTCTATATCTGCGAAATAATATCAAAATTCTCCACTTCCATTCTGATCTTTCTCAAAGAGATGATAACAATTTAAATTAATATTCCATAATTTTCATTGAAGATAGAAAAGTTCAACTTCGATTCTGAATTTTACACAAGAACACACTTCAATTCTAATTTCACCAAAGAAAATAAAAAGCTTCCACTTCAGTTCTTATTTCCCCAAAGACATAAAAAACTAAAGTTCCATTCTAAATTTTACCGTAGAAGATAGAAAAAGTTATACCTTAGATGCGATTACTTACCTTGAAGATAAAAAGTTCCACTTTAATTCTCAATTTTCTCAAAAAAAAAGAAATAAGTTACTGTTCAATTCTATTTTTCCAAATAATATAAAAATTTTCCACTTCAGTTCAGATTTTTCTCAAAGAGATGAAAAAATTTAAAATAATGTTCCAAATTTTTCATATAAGATAGAAAAGTCCAAGTTCACTTCTGAATTTTACCAAAGAACACAATTCAATTCTAATTTCTCCAGAGAAAATAAAAATCTTCAACTTCAGTTTTAATTTCACCAAGACGCAAAGATATTTAAAGTTCTATTGTAAATTTTTTCATAGAAGATAAAAAAGCTATAGCGTAGTTGTGAATATTTACCCGGAAGAAAAAAATTTTTGCTTCAATTTTAAATTTTTTCAACGAATTGAATAAACTTTCATGTTGTATTCTGAATTGTTTCAATGAAAAAGAAATAAATTATTGATCGATTCTATTTGCAAAATAATATAAAAATTCTCCACTTCAATTCAGATCTTTCTCAAAGAGATGAAAAAGTTTTAAATAATGTTCCAAATTTTTCATAGAAGATAGAAAAGTTCAAGTTCTCTTCTGAATTTTACCAAAGAACACACTTCAATTCTAAGTTCACCAGAGAAAATAAAAAGCTTCCACTTCAGTTCTTATTTCCCCAAAGACACAAAAATTAAAGTTCCATTCTAAATTTTTCCGTAGTAGATAGAAAACGTTCTACCTTAGATGCGAATACTTACCTTGAAGATAAAAAGTTCCACTTTAATTCTTAGTTTTCTCAATGAAAAAGAAATGATTTATTGTTCAATTCTATTTTTCCAAATAATACAAAAAGAATTTTGCCAATGAACACATTTCAATTCTTATTGCTCCAGAGAAAATAAAAATCTTCCACTTCAGTTTTTAATCTCACAAAGACACAAAGAAATTTAAAGTTCCATTCTAAATTTTATAAACGAAGGTAATAAAAGTTCAACTTTTATTCTAAACTTTTTTCAATGAAAAAGGAATAAGTTATTGATCGACTCTAATTTTCAAAATAATATAAAAATTTTCAATTTCAGTTCAGATTTTCCTATAAGAGATGAAAAATTATACAATAATCTTCCAAACTTTTCATGGAAGATAGAGAAGTTCAATTTCTCTTCTGAATTTTACCAAAGAACACAATTCAATTTCTAATTCCTCCAGAGAAAATAAAAATCTTTCGCTTTAGTTTTAAGGTCACCTAGACATAAATAAATTTAAAGTTATATTCTAAATTTTTCCGTAGTAGATAGAAAAAGCTATACCATAGTTGTAAATATTTGCTATGAAGATAAAAAGTTCTACTTCAATTTTAAATTTTCTAAATGAAATGAAGAAAAGTTCAAATTCTCTTCTGAATCTTCTCAATGAAAAAGAAATAAGTTATTGGTCAATACTATTTTCCTAAAATAATGTAAGAATTTTCCACCACTTCAGGTTTTTTTCAAAGAGATTAAAAAATTTTAAATGATGTTCTTTTCATAGAAGATAGAAAATTCAAGTTCTCTTCTGAATTTTACCAAAGAACACAATTCAATTATAATTTCTCCAGATAAACAAAAAATCGCGAAGAAAGGAAACGAGGACAATTAACAGCCAGTGAAAAAAATTGAAAAATTATGCAAATATTTCGGTCAAGACCTCCGCTTGACCGTCCTCAGTGCAGAATAAAACTGATAAAAATGTAAAAACCAAACCTTAAAATAAAAACACCAAACTAAAATTGGACGACCCTTTCCTAGTAATGGTGAAAGGGTAACTGAATAAAAAACACAAGTCTAAATGGTATTTCAGAATTTCATTTTGCGTAAAGCACTTTTAAAGGCTGATCGCTTTCCAGTTTGATTGTTATCGGAGACTCTATTCGATTGCACAATATAACTTTGTGAATGTATGTAAAAACGATCAGAAAAGTTGGCTCGTTTATCAGAAAAGTTTGAAAAATTAGAGTACGAAAAATTTCAGAATTCCAGATGTTTTCTTCCGAGATTTTGTCCTGGTCCGGCCATTGAGAACCTATCTTCTAAAGTTCTTACTCCGGAAGAAACCCGGAAGAAACCCATGGACCTAAATTTTGCCTACCTCAAACACAAGTGAATTTCGCAGAGATAGTCTCCAATGTGGAGGCGGGTATATTTGGTTCACGTGGTGCTGTGGAAAATCCAGATTTACTTCGAGGAGAGGTGGTTAAGAATATTCTTGATTACATTCCATATTCCCCAAGCTTAAAAAATCAGGAAACACAAACTCTCAAAAAATTAAAAAAAGACCCACACATCATTATTACCAGGGCTGATAAAGGAAATAAAATTGTTATCCTTGATAAAACTTCATATAATAAAAAAGTTACTGATATTTTATCTGCCACCCATACTTACAAGCCCATAGATTCAGACCCCACCGATAAGTTCACCCGTTTAGTACGAAAGGAGCTAGGGATTTTGCAAACTGAAAGTCTTATTACTCCACAAATGTACAAATTATTTTACCCTAAAGGTTGTTCAGCTCCTAAATTTTACGGGCTCCCAAAAATCCACAAAGATGGAGTCCCTCTACGCCCAATTGTGGCTTCTTATAGCTCTCCGACTGCCAGATTGGAGAAATGGTTGTCAACCCTTTTTCGCCCCCTTATGCAAACACAAACTTCATACATAAGAAACTCAGTTCACCTTGTTGAAAAATTAAAAGACATTGAAATAAAAAAAGATACAATTTTGGCCAGTTTCGATGCCATTTCTATGTATACGTCTTGCGACATTAAAAAATGTGAACTAGCTCTGCGAAGGAAATTAGAAGATAATATTGATCAAATAGACTACAAAACACTCGATATAGAAACTATTATGCATCTTGTCCATCTTTGCAATAGGTCCTTCTCGTATTTCCAATATAATAATAAATTTTTCACCCAAATTAGGGGTCTACCCATGGGTACAAGTCCTTCACCATTTTTGGCAACTTTTTATATGGAATTCATAGAAATCTCTGCTCTGGAAAGTTTTCCGATCAAACACCGTTTCTGGGGTAGGTTTGTCGATGATGTTATTTCTGTGTGGGAGCATGGAGGAGAGTCACTTAACTCCTTCTTAACTCATCTAAACACTTTGGACTCTAACCTTCAGTTCACTTTAGAACTAGAACATAACCACAATTTTCCTTTCCTAGATGTTTTAATTTTCAATAAGTCTCCTGGCCTTGAATTTTCTATTTATAGAAAGCCTACGCATAACGATAGGTATTTGCATTTTTCCTCCAACCACTCTCCCTGCATAAAAAGAGGAGTTGTTA
This sequence comes from Artemia sp. Qi Xiang Cuo, assembly GCF_049724085.1. Classification (NCBI taxonomy): domain Eukaryota; kingdom Metazoa; phylum Arthropoda; class Branchiopoda; order Anostraca; family Artemiidae; genus Artemia; species Artemia sp. Qi Xiang Cuo. The sequence continues at coordinate 723,505 of NC_142794.1, read as the reverse complement.
TTTCTTTGGTTGACCGAGTAATAAGAATATGCTCAGAGCCTCACATAGACTCAGAATTGAACTATATTAAGGACATTTTATTTTGCAATGGCTAACCTATAAAATTACTTGAGCCTATTATAGACAGAAGGCCAAAAAAGGCAAAGGGGAGTGCATCAGGTCCACAAGCCCCAACAGATACCGTCCCACTGGTGGACGATAAGAAACTTTTCACTGTTCTACCCTACATTCCAAAATTGAGTGACAAATTGAAAAGAATCCTTAAAAAACATAAACTTAGCGTCGCCTTTAAAAATTCAAATATTACACAGAACATTTTTAACAACGGCAAAGATAAAACCAGCCCCATTCTGGGTAGTGGTGTTTATATAATTCCTTGTTCTTGTGGCTGTTTTTATGTTGGTAGAACCCAACAGCAATCTGGGGAGAGGTTATCTGAGCACAAGTCCTCAATCGACAAGGCAATGAGGTTACGCCAAAGGCCTGAGGTTTTTGATTCCGCCTTGGCGCAACATTTGTACGAGAATCCACACCATTTCATTTTGTTTGACGAGGCCTCTATCGTTGCCCCCGTTAAAGGTCTCACGCAAGTTTTCAGGGAAGCAGTTGAAATAAAAAAGCACATTCACCAAAAGTTAGCTCTCAATAGAGACACTGGAGAAATTTTTCTAAGTCCCATTTATGACAAAATTATTAATTCTGATCGTTTTTACATACATTCACAAAGTTATATTGTGCAATCGAATAGAGTCTCTGATAACAATCAAACTGGAAAGCGATCAGCCTTTAAAAGTGCTTTACGCAAAATGAAATTCTGAAATACCATTTAGACTTGTGTTTTTTATTCAGTTACCCTTTCACCGTTACTAGGAAAGGGTCGTCCAATTTTAGTTTGGTGTTTTAATTTTAAGGTTTGGTTTTTACATTTTTATCAGTTTTATTCTGCACTGAGGACGGTCAAGCGGAGGTCTTGACCGAAATATTTGCATAATTTTTCAATTTTTTTCACTGGCTGTTAATTGTCCTCGTTTCCTTTTTTCGCAATTTTTTGTTTATCATGATTAGCCAGTGTGGTCTCAGAAATTATTTAATTTCTCCAGAGAAAATAAAAATCTTCCACTTCAGTTTTTAATTTCACAAAGACACAAATAAATTTAAAGTTATATTCTAAATTTTTCCGTAGTAGATAGAAAAAGCTATACCATAGTTGTAAATATTTGCTATGAAGATAAAAAGTTCTACTTCAATTTTAAATTTTCTAAATGAAATGAAGAAAAGTTCAAATTCTCTTCTGAATTTTCTCAATGAAAAAGAAATAAGTTATTGGTCAATTCTATTTTCACAAAATAATATAAAAATTTTCCACCACTTCAGATTTTTCTCAAAGAGATGAAAAAATTTCAAATGATGTTCTAAATTTTTCACAGAAGATGGAAGAATTCAAGTTCTCTTCTGAATTTTACTAAAGAATACAATTCAATAATAATTTCTCCAGAGAAAATAAAAATCTTCCACTTCAGTTTTTAATTTCACAAAGACACAAAGAAATTTAAAGTTCTATTCTAAATTTTTCCATAGAAGATAGAAAAAGCTATACCATAGTTGTGAATATTTTCTATGAAGATAAAAAGTTCTACTTCAATTCTAAATTTCTTCTATGAAGTGAAGGAAAGTTCAACTTCTCTTCTGATTTTTTTCAATGAAAAGAAATAAGTTATTGATCAATTCTATTTTTCCAGTGAAATAAAAATTTTCCACTTCAGTTCAGATCTTTCTCAAAGAGATGAAAAATTGAAAATACTGTTCCAAATTTTTTCATAGAAGATAGAAAAGTTCCACTTCGATTCTGAATTTTACCAAAGAACACACTTCAATTCTAATTTCACCAGAGAAAATAAAAAGCTTCCACTTCAGTTCTTATTTCCCCAAAGACTTAAAAAATTAAAGTTCCATTCTAAATTTTCCCGTGGAAGATAGAAAAAGTTATACCTTAGATGTGAATACTTACCACGAAGATAAAAAGTTCCACTTTAATTCTAAATTTTCTCAATGAAGTGAGGAAAAGTTCAAGTTCTCTTCTAATTTTTCCAAGAAAAAAAAAGGTTCCACTTCAGTTCTGGTGTCTCTCAAAGAGATGAAAAACTTAACGTTCTGTTCTAAATTTTATGTAGATACTTTGATTTTGAATTTTTCCTCCAAGAAGAGAAATGGTTCTGCTTTAATTCTATATTTTCTCAAAGAAGTGAAGAAAAGTGCAAGTTCCCTTCTGAATGTTTTCCAAGAGAAGAGAAAAGGTTTAATTATAAGTTTTCACAACGAAGTGAAGAAAAGTTCAAGTTCTCTTCTGAATTTTCTCAAAGAAAAGAAAAAAGTTATAGTCCAATTCTAATTTTCTCCAAAGAAAATAAAAAATCTCCGAGTGGAAGTATTTTGCATGGGGATTCATTTTACATGTGGAGGGGGGTTTTCCAGGGATGAAATTGTCAGGGACAATTTTACCGATTTTTTTTCCGGCGCCGTAAGCCAACTTTTAAATTGAATTTTAGCTCCTTTGTCTTAGGGATTCACTCCTCAAATTTCTAAATTAGAAAATGAGGGCGTCGTTCTATTATTAACGACAATTTTTTAATCTAATAAGAGCTTTTTCAATCTAATACAGAAAAATTTAGAATAGAACTTTAAATTTCTTTATCTCTTGGTGAACTTAAAACTGAAGTGGAAGATTTTTATTTTCTTTGGAGAAATTAGAATTGAATTGTGTTCTTTGGTAAAATTCAGAAGCGAAGTTGGACTTTTCTATCTTTAATGAAAAATTTGGAACATTATTTTAAATTTTTTCATCTCTTTGAGAAAAATCTGAACTGAAGTGGAAATTTTTTATATTATTTGGAAAAATAGAATTGAACAATAGCTTGTTTCTTTTTCATTGCGAAAAGTTAGAATTAAACTGGAACTTTTTATCTTTATGGTAAGCAATCACATATACAGTACAATTTTTTCTATCTTCTACGGGAAAAATTAGAATAGAGCACTAATTTTTTATGTGTTTGGGGAAATAAAACCTGAAGTGAAATCTTATCATTTTCTCTGGTGAAATTAGAATTGAAGTGTGTTCTTTGGTAAAATTCAGAATCGAAGTGGAACTTTTCTATCTTCAATGAAAAATTTGGAACATTATTTTAAATTTTATCATCTCTTTGAGAAAGATCTGAATTGAAGTGGAGAATTTTTATATTATTTTGCAAAAGTCGAATTGAACAATAATTTATTTCTTTTTCATCGAAAAAATTCAGAATAGAACTTGAACTTTTCTTCACTTCGTTGAGAAAATTTAAAATTGAAGTAGGACTTATTATCTTCCGGGAAAATATTTTAAAACTATGGTATAGCTTTTTCAATCTAATACAGAAAAATTTAGAATAGAACTTTAAATTTCTTTATGTCTTGGTGAACTTAAAACTGAAGTGGAAGATTTTTATTTTCTCTGGAGAAATTAGAATTGAATTCAGAAGTGAACTTGAACTTTTCTATCTTCTATGAAAAATTTGAAACATTGATTTAAATTTTTTCATCTCTTTGAGAAATATCTGAATTGAAGTGGAAAATTTTCATTTTCCCTGGAAAAATAGAATTGATCAATAACTTATTTCTTTTTCATTGAGGAAATTAGGAATAGAAGTTGAACTTTTCTTCACTTTGTTGTGAAAATTTAAAATTGAAATCTTCTATGAAAAATTTAGAACAGTATTTTAAATTTTTCATCTCTTTGAGAAAGATCTGAACTGAAGTGGAAAATTTTTATTTTCCCTGGAAAAATAGAATTGATCAATAATTTATTTCTTTTTCATTGAAAAAATTCAGAATAGAACTTGAACTTTTCTTCACTTTGTTGAGAAAATTTAAAATTGAAGTAGGGCTTTTTATGTTACGGGAAAATATTCACAATTATGGTATAGCTTATTCCATCTACTACGAGAAAATTTTGTGTTTGTAAAGCTGGTTTAGTAGGAATATTAAGAAAAGAACTTGTTCTGAAAAGTTTATAAAAAGCTATTTGAATAGTATTGATTTATTTCGGGGTGTGGAAAAAGACGTAAAGTAAAGATTTTGGTGAAAAGGATGAGTACTTCAACTTTTAAAATTGGTTTAGGAAGGACATTAAGTAAAGAACTTGTTTTGAAAAGATATATTAAAGCCTTTTGAAAAGTACTGCTTGGTGTTTGAGTTTGCAAAAAGCCCTAAAGTAAAGTTGTGGGTGAAAAAAGATGAGTACTTCAACTTGTAAAATTGGTTTAGGAAGGACATTACGTAAAGAACTTGTTCAGAAAAGATATAAAAAAGCCTTTTGAAAATTATTACTGGATGTTGGGGTATTCAAAAAACTTTAAAGTAAAGTTGTTGTAAAAAGAATGAGTACTTCAATTTGTAAAATTGGATTAAGAAGAATTTTACGTAAGGAGATTGTTCTTAAAATCTGTAAAAAAGCCTTTTGAAAAGTGGAGCTTAAGGGTGGAGTATTCAAAAGTTGTAAAGTAAGGTAGTGGTGTAGAAGATTAGAATTTCAACTTGTAAACTAGGTTTAAGAGGGGTATTAAGAAAGGAACTTTTTCTGAGAAGAAATAAAAAAGCCTTTTTAAAAGTATTTCTTGATGTTGGGGTGTGCAAAAAGTCGCAAAGTAAAGCTTTTGAGGAGAAGAATGACTACTTCAACTTTTAAAATAGGTTTGTTAAGAAAATTATGAAAGCAAATTGTTTTGAAAAGACATATTAAATCCTTTTGAAAAGAGTTGCTTGATTTTGCGGTGTGCAAAAAGTCGTAAAGTAAAGTTGAGGGTGAAAAAGATGAGTACTTCAACTTGTAAAATTGGTTTAGGAGGGACATCACGTAAAGAACTTCTTCTGAAAAGATATAATAAAGCCTTTTGAAAAGTGTTGCTTGATGTTGGGGTATTCAAAAAGTTGTTAAGTAAAGTTGTGGTGAAAAGGATGAGTACTTCAACTTGTAAAATGGATTTAGGTAGAAAATTATGAAATGTATTCGTTCTAAAAAGATATAATAAAGCGTGTTTAAGAGCGTTTCTTTATGTTGTAGTGTTAAAAAAGTAGCTGATTACATCTTTGTTGAAGATGACGAGTGCTTCAAATCGTCATATTTATTTAGGTGAATTATTAAGAAAGGGAATTGTTCTGAAGAGATATAATAAAGCATTTTGAAATGTGGGGGGCCCTTCTCTGTCTCAAGTGTGCAAAAAAAAGTATTAAAAAATGGGGGGCAAAAAAATTGGGGGGCTCTTTGGGGTCCCGAGGAGCCTTTGGGGGTCAGGGCGTCCTTTGGGGGCTGGAGGGCCTTTTGGGGGCTCGGGGGCCTTTGGGGGCTCGGGGGCTCTTTGGGGGATCGGGAGCCTGGGGGCGTTTGGGAAGCCGGGGGCCTTTGAGGGCCGGGGGGTTCCTTCGGGGTTGGGGTAGGGAGGTCGAAGCCCTTTGGGGTTGGAGTAGGGGGGTTGTTGGGTTAGGGGACCTCACAATACTGTTCAAATGGACCTTGTGTATTATAACGACCACAGAGTTTCACCCTCAAATCATCTTCTAAATCATTTTCTAAAATGCCTCAAACGATTTCGCTTAAATCATCTTCTAAAATGTCTCAAATAGTTTCGCCCAAATAATCCCTAAACGTAATTTCTGCTTGTTCCTTTTGTTTTGGCATCCCTGCGCTGTTACATTTGAAATTCCTAGGTAAGCATTTCCCGCGTTAATCTCTTCATCTCATAGGTGTTCCTAGCTACACTATTATGGTTTCAATTGAATATGAATTTATCTCTGTGACCTAAGGATTAGAGAAGCCGTATTTAAAAAAGGATTTTTCGATCTTTCTAGACTCCCTTATAATTCCCAGATAATAAGTGATTTCATTTTTAATTCCTGACACTAAAGTTCAAAGAAGCCACATTTAAAAATAGAATATTAGTTTATCTCTGTCACGTAAGATCTGAGAAGCCATATTTGAAAATAGAATTTCTATCTCTTTAGAATCCCGTATAATTCCTAGGAAACAAGTGATGTCATTTCTAATTCCCCTTTTGTAGATCAATAATTCCCCTCGATTATGCGAATCAATTTGTCAGAAATTCTGTCCCCTTCTTTTGTGTAATCAATTTCTCGGAAATCCTCTTCTTACCGATTATGTAAGTCAAGTTCTCCGAAATCCACTTCCCCTTCGATTACGCTATGAATTTCTCTGAAGTCCACTTCCCCCTCGAGGCCTAGATCAATACATATCTTCCCCGTTCATGCGCATGTGCAAACTTCGCCCCGGAGACAATACACCTAGACGAACAACAACAAATCAACGTTGAAAGAGGTGTCATTGACCCATTAGAATCAATAAACCATGAAAATACATCAAAGTGAGAAAATCCTATTTTTTCATTCTCAGTGACAAAAACCATAAAAAGGTGCATAAATTTTGTACTCGTGGGAGTAATACCTGACTCCCATCTGACGGGGCCTAGCGTATTATAAATAAAAGGACGATGAGAATTGTTATTCTTAGCAGTAGAAATAGTAGCAGACATAGTAGTAGTAGTATGGACATAACACCTTTGGTTAGTTCAACATCCTCCTGTACATGCCTTGAAATTTTCAACTTAATACAATAGACAGTTCTTGAATATATCTTGAAAGCTTCACTATCATACTCTGTGTCTCAGTAGAAGTATAGTTGTAGTAGTAGTAGTAATAGCAAAAGTAGTAGCAGTAGTCAAAGTATATCTTTTGAGTTGTTCCCTCTCAACAGGCTTGAAACTTATAATTTTTTACTTTAAATCGTTAATCTGAAAGCGCTATTACATCCTATTTGGTGACCGGAATGCAAAAAAGGGTTTTAATTTAACTGAAACTTCTCCTAAATTTTCCCTGGAAATTTCTTTTTAATACCATTAATCTCAATAATAGCAGTAATAGCAGTAGCAGTAGGAGTAGTGGTAGTGGTAGCAGAGTAGTAGCATAGATTTTTTTATTTGCTGGTACACCCTTTTGACAATATAAATGCATATAGTGTGCTTTGACTTAGTTCAAAACCTTCTAAATATTTCGTGAAAGCTTCACCTTAATATCCTTAAATTCAAGTGTGGCAATAGCTGTTGCACCAGCAGCAGTAGTAGAATTAATAGCAGTGTGCACAAATTACCTTTTGTTTTTTCAATATCCCTCTCAACACACCCTGAAAGTTTCCCCTTAATGATGGCCGGTGTTTACCTTCCCGACAATTACCCCCCCTAAAATACCCCGCGGAAAATATCCCCCAGAAAATTCCCCCTTCCCCACCGAGGAAAATACACCCGTGGTAAATACCTCACAGGAAAATACCCCTCCCAGAAAATACTCCTCCGTGGAAAATGAGGCTTTCCAAATTTGAGAATTTTATTTTAGTTTTTTTTTTAGTATCCGTAGGGGGAAGGAATTTAATGCTGAACTAGCTGGCTAGTCTAGTTTCATGCACAATCGAAGCATTTGTGATATATTTATCTTCTTTGAACTTCATGTTGGTTCCAAATACATAAGACTCATAAAGTTTAATAATACGAGTCAACAGTTACGAATGAACAGTTACGACCCTGGTAAATACCTCACCGGAAAAACCCCTCCCAGAAAATACCCCCCGTGAAAAATATATCTTTCCAAATTTAAAAAAATTATTTGAGTTTTTTTTTTTTTAGTTTCCTCAGGGGGAAGGAATTTTATGCTGAACTAGCCGGCAATTCTAGTTTCATGCACAATTGAAGCATTTGTGATATATTTGTCTTATTTGAACTTCATGTTGATTCCAAATATATAAGACTCATAAAGTTTAATAATACGAGCTAACAGTTACGAATGACCAGTTACGACCCTGTGAGAATTTCTCGGATTTCGAAAAAGGAAGGAAAAAACCCATAAAAGTTAATGAATTTTAACGATAATCAAAACATCATATTCAGTTTATCACAGAACCTGACCGTGATGGCAGGCCAGAGAAATAATCGTGATGGCAACCCTGTTTGTAAGAGTGGCCAGCGGTTACCCTCCCCCCAGGAATTTTCATACCTATGCATTTTAGTATTATGCCAATGCATATTTATACCTATTTTTAGGTGAATTTATGCTTGCTACTGGTATTGAGATATTTAGATGGATTTATACCGTGCTACTAGTCTTCAGAACAAAGAGAAGCATTTTTCATACAAACTGATACTTAGTCAATCTGATACTTGTATCAATCTGATACTTAGATTTTGTCAATTTTATCCGATATAGCCGACAAATGATGTAGCCGAGAAAGGGATGTTGATATGGAATTTAATCACTCTGATACTTAGATTCTGTCAGTTTTATCAGACATATCCGACAAAGGATGTTGATAATGAATTTATTCACTCTGATGCTTAGATTTTATCAATTTTAGCCCATGTATCCGAGAAAGGGATGTTGATATAGAATTTAATAGCTCTGATGCTTAGATTCTGTCAATCTTATCTAACATATCCGACAAAGGATGTTGATAAAGCATTTATTCATTCTGAGATTTAGATTTTGTCAATTTTAATCAACATAACCAACAAAGGATGTTGAAAAAGCATTTATTCACTCTGATATTTAGATTTTGTTAATTATAATTGTTGTAACTGATAAAAGATGTTGATAAAAAATAAATTATTCACGCTCATACTTAGATTTTGTCAATTTTATTCCATTTACCCGAGAAAAGGATTTTGATATAGTATTTAGTCAACCTCATACTAAGATTATGTCAATGTTATTCAATTTACCCAAAAGAGGGGTGTTGATATAGAATTTAATCAATCTGATGCTTATATTTTGTCAATTTTATCCGATATATTCAACAAATGATGTGGATAATGCATTTAAAGTACTTTGATAAAGTATTTATTCAAGCTAATGCTTAGATTTTGTCAATTTTCTCACCTGTATGCGATAAAATGATGTTGATATGGGGTTTAATCCCTCTGATATCTCATGTAACCGATAAAGGGATGTTGATATAAAATTTAATCAATCTGATACTTAGATTTTGTCAATTTTATCCCATGAACCCGAGAAAGGGATGTTGATATAGAATTTAATCAATCTGATATTTAGATTGTGTCAATTTTATCCGATATAGTTTACAAATGATGTTGATAATGCATTTAAAGGATGTTGATAAATCATTTATTCACTCTGTTACTTAGATTTTGTCAATTTTATCCCATGTATCTGAGAAAATGATATTTATATTGGATTTAATCACTCTGATACTTAGATTTTATCAATTTTATCTGACATATCTGACATATCCAACAAAGGATGCTGATAATGAATTTATTCACTCTGACACTTAGATTTTGTCAATTTTATCCGATGTATCTGGCAAAGGATGGAAATAAAAAAAATAATTCGCTCTAACACTTAGAATTTGTCAATTTTATCCTATGTATCCGACAAAAGGATGTTGATATACAATTTAGTCACTCTGATACTTAGATTTTGTAAATTTTATCAAACATATCAGATCAATTATGTGGTTAAAGCAATTATTCATTCTGAAATTTATATTTTGTCAATTTTTATTCGATTTGACTGACAAAAGATTTTGATAAAAAAAATGTATTCACTCGGACACTTATATTTTATCAATTTTATTCGATGTATCTGGCAAAGGATGATGATAAAAAAAATTATTCACTCTGATACTTAGATTTTGTCAATTTTATCTGACATATCCGACAAAGGATGTTGATTATGAATTTATTCGCTCTGATACTTAGATTTTGTAAATTTTGTCCGGTGTATCTGGCAAAGGATGTTGATAAAAAAATTTTTTTTCTCTAACACTTAGAATTTGGCAATTTTATCCTATGTATCCGAGAAAAGGATGTTGATATAGAATTTAGTCACTCTGATACTTAGATTTTGTCAATTTTTTCCGACATATCCGATAAAGGATGTTGTTAAAGCATTTATTAATTAGAAAATTTAGATTTTGGCAATTTTATTTTATGTATATGACAAAGGATGTTGATAAAAAAATTTATTCACTCGGACACTTAGATTCTGTCGACTTTATCCGACATATCTGACAAATTATGATAATAAAAAAAATTATTCACTCTAATACTTAGATTTTTTCAACTTTTTCCTTTGTATCTGAGAGATGGATGTTGATATAGAATTTAATCACTTTTATACTAAGATTTTGTGAAATTGTTTTATTGTCTGTCTAGGAAGTGACTTTAATCGATAATGAATGGTAATAAAGATTTTGTTCAATTTTTTTTTCTTTTCATAATTCCCTGAACTAAAGTTATGTATTATGTATCCTAGAGGTGAATTCAAGAAAGAGTTTGTTACTTACTTACTTACAGTTTTTTCATAATGATATATCCAACAACAGATGTTGATAAGAATTTATTCATTCTGATACCTAGATTTTGTCAATGTTATCCCATGTGTGTGACAATAGATGTATGCAAATTCCTTTTCTTACATCTCCGATGTTTTAATAGACATTCTAAACGTTTGATATGCTAGCATACTCTAAAAATAATGAACACATAACAATGTAATGCATAATATATTTTTAATGAAATAACGCTATGTAGAATATTAATACAAAAATATATAATTATACATTATTCATATCCATGAACAAATTTGGACATTTTGAATGTGTTCCGTAAAATAGTTTACCATGTTCTCTCTTGATGTTGTAGCTATTATCTTCTCTTAGTTCATAATCAATAACATAATTATTATTCAATTTTGAGACATACGCAACTTTTACTGGCGTGTCATCGACAGGCTCAATATGCTTTTTGTCTTTGGTATTATTTGGTTCATTGACTCTTTGATCAATGGCAGTAACGTTTGCTGGTACTTTGTTTTTCTTCAATTCATCTTTATATTCCATAGTGATATTTTCTACCTATGCTCTTTTTATTTTTCTGGCAATTTGACTGTCTATTATCACACTATTACTACACAGGTAACAGTTTCGGCACGTAGGCAAGATATGGTTTATGATATTAGTAGAAGAGTAGGCCTTTCTTTTTTTGATCTTCCGTTGAATGCTAATACATGAAAGCTGACGATATGATGTATCAGGAGTTGTCCTCTATCATCAACGATAGGTTGGCATTCTCTTTGAGTGCAATCATCTCTGGAGATCTCAATCTCGCATATCCACCAGTATAAGAGTTGAATTTTTTCGGCACTCCAAAGAAATTTAATTCCTTACTGTCATGACAATGCATGCATACATTTCCAATAGTGCTACCACTTGTACTTGTTTCATAGTTTAAATACTTCTCCTTGTCGGCATTCAATGCTACAATAACATTCTCATGTGAACACACTTTATTAAAATGCTCCATCTTCACTTTTTTAAAGGTATAACTTATGTGTGTATCGTTCCACTGCGTAAGAAATACTGATTTAATACATGCCATAGACTAGGTAGTGTCGACAACTAGCCATAGAGTACCAGTGAGAAATCCACATTGTGTCTTTGAGCACGCATAGAGTAAAATTGTTATAGCCATAAGCATATTTCACGTCATTTTAAGATACGTAAAAAAAAAGTTGAATAATTTCGAAGCATAAAAAAAAAGTTTGTTTCTTATAAAAAAAATACTGAATTAGAACCATCAGTCCTCATCATTAGGAGTATAGGTAGGCACAAGAATATATTTTTTCAGATTTTGTGTGGTTTCGCAAGAAAATAGCTCGTCTTTAGCAAACTTAGCCATAGCTAATCGAAACGTAGTGTAGATATCTTCATTTTTAGTCAAATTGCGTATCTAATAAAGAAACCTTTAATATTTTTTTTCTGATTTCGTTTGGTTTCGCAAGGAAATAGCTCGTCTTTAACAAACTTAGCCATAGCTAATTGAAACTGTCTATAAATATCTTCATTTTTAGTTCAATTGTGTAGCTAATAAATAAACATTTAACATTTTTTTAGATTTTGTGTGGTTTCGCCAGAAAATAGCTTGTCTATAAAAAATTTTAGCCATCTGCGATTAGTTCAGAAAAAAACAATAGTCTATTTATTCTGAAGCATTTCAAGTCAGATTTTTACCGGGGTATTAAATAAGTACCATTTTTGCACCCCCTTCAAAACTTAATTCCCCCTCCTAGCTTTATTTTAACTAAATACTTGCCCCCACACTTCATATAGAGTAGTCAAAATAGAGCTTAGCCAATTCTAAATTTCATTATTTTTTTAATGTTATTAATTACAATGAAAAAAAAATTGAACATCTAAAAAGCCCCGATAAATATTCGCTAGTTTTGTGCGGCATAGACAACGCAGTAATTTGACTAATAGCAATAAATTAACATAAAAAAAATATTTGTCAAGGAACAATAACTAATTCAGAAAAAAGTAAAAGTCTTTTTATCATCAAGCACTTCAAATCAGATTTTTATATGGTTGTTCAATTAGTATCATTTTTACACCCCCCTCAAAACTTAATACCTCCTCTTAGCATTATTTTAATTAAATACAAGCCCCATTCGGACTTGTTCATTGTCTTGGGTAATTTACGATTTCTTATAGGCCACTGGCCTAATTTGGGTTTTGTGTGTACCCCGTTATTATTTGTGTGGGTTCCATTGTAACTGAATCCCCGTGCAACTGAACCTCAAGCAACTGAACCCTTGTACAACATGCCCTCGTGCAGCTGATCCCTCTTTAACTCACCCCTCATGCAACTCCCCCCCCCCCGTGCAACTCCACCCCATTTAACTAAACCCCTTGTAACTGAACCATCGTGCAAGTGAACCTCCGTGCAAATGAACTTCCCGTATAACCGAACCCCCGTACAACTGAACCTTCTATTCAAATGAACCTCTGTATAATCTAACCCTCGTATAACCGAATCCCCATACAACTGAACCCCCTAAGCTATCTGATAAATGGAGCTTGCCATAGAAGTTACAGCTAGCTGGCTACAAAGTGTTTGTGGGGCATAGTGAATCATACTTTTTCTCCTTAAATTCATTTCAGTGCTGCCAGTCTCATGATTGAGCTTTGGTCGTTCTTGACTTGACGCCTGAATATCTGAGTGCTGTAAATAAAAATATATTTTTAGTTATTCACTAGATATTTAAATGAAATGTATGAAAAAAATACAATTGCAATTATTAGCTACATTTGAAATTCACTTAGGATATTAATGATGGGCACCCATTCCCCTGACTCCTCTTTTTTTTCTATAATTACCCCTTTAGTAAATACACACGCATACATACAGTGATCTTCTCAATTATGTATGACAAGGAAGAAAGTTGCTATCTGTTGATTTAAAATAGAAATTGTTAGAAACGCTATTTCACCGAGATATCGTTATACCTGGCCATCGGCTTAAAAGCTAGCGAAAAATATACCATCTGAAGCATTTCAAATCAGAAGTTTACTGGATATTAAATAAGTACCATTTCTACCCATCGTGTAAAACTGAATGCCTCCTCCTAGGTTTATCTTTAACCCCAATTATTAAGTTTGGTTAAGCTATGAATGCATATAGCCACAAAAGTGCAGTTTTTGACGCATCAGTCAAACACCCTCCCCCAACAATGCCACAAGAATGAGCCACAAATACATAAAAATATTTAGAGCTGAATAGCCTATAACTGTATTGGAATGCCTTAACATACATTTTAAGATAAGATAAGTGAAAAAAAAATACAATTTCAACTATTGATTTATTCATAATATTAATTGGGGGCGCCCCTTCCCTCAACTCCTCCTCTTTTTTTCTCTATAAAAATTACACCCTTTAGTAAATACACACGCGTACATACAATGATCGTCTCTTTAAGTTTGTTTAATTAACAGCGCAGTGAAATGTAATCTCACGAGAAAACAGCCTTCTAATCAAAACAGCTGTAATGAACATATGAATTTTATCATAGCTCGCATATTTACAGAAAGTTCACCTTTCTGTGTGAAACTCAAAATGATAGATAATTAGTCGACGAATAAAGTATATTTACTTACCAATATAATTCTTTTATTGTCCATTAGAACGAGCAAGTTGATTCTAATAGGTTTATTCGAACTTCTATTAATCAACTGACACAGAATGAACAATTCGTTCAATATATATATAGGCAAAAAAGACAAAAGAAGCATGATTATAACCAACTGTACACCGGTATTTCTAGAATGAGACCATTCTTTGAATACGCAATTTGACAGTTTCTAGTTTTCGGTAGAAAAAAAAAATGTTATGATGAAAGTGCCTAAAAAACCAGTCTGCTTGCGTTATATAATCTCAATTATACTCTCAAAACGTGTTTGTTCACTTTATAGGTATATAATATAAAAGGTTTGGTAGCTTTTTGCAATATGCACGTCAAACTGCACTGTATATTCTTGTAGGCGTCGCGGTGCATACTAGCTTACTACTCTTCCTTTTGACAAAAAATACTAAAGTCCACATTTTTTAGATAGAAGCTTGAAACCTCTACAGTAGGTTTTTTTGACATGCTGAATCTGATAGTGTAATTTTCATTAACGTTCTATGACTTTTAGGGGTTATTTTATCCCTTTTTTGAACACCAGGCAAATCTTATCAGGCTCGTAGCCTTTGATGAGTATAACTAAACTTAATGACACTTTTAAATTTGGAACCAGTATAATAAGTTAATTCTTTTTATATAGCCCATCTATGTCAAAAGATATCTAATTCCAAATATCATGGGAACTAACCCCTGGCCCTCACTGCATACCCCTTCCCGAAAAAGACTTATTAACGACATTTTATTCCAAAATTTCTGAGGGCTGACTCCTGGCTCTCTTAAAACGATATTCTAAAAATCACAGGAGCTGACCCCTGGCCTTCTCTCTATGGCCCACCTGAAATACTGTTTTTTAACGATATTCTATTTTAATGACCATAGAAGCTGACCCCTGGCCCTTCCTTCACGGATTAACCCCCTCCCACCACCAAAAATAAAGAACAGAACACAACTACCTATTAACGATATTTGATGACAAAATTATGATAGCTGTTTCCTGGTTCTCCTTCCTTGGCCCGACCCCCCCCCCCCCAAAAAAAAAAGAAACAACTTATTAACTATATTTTATTTTGAAAATCATGCGATCTGACAGGCCATGGACCTTTCCCTCCCCCCTCTCTCCCCCCCCCAATATATTAACGATATATTAATTTGAAAATTGTGTGAACTGACCCTTGGCCCTCCCTCCATGGCCCCCTTCCCCGTAGAAAAGTCACTAGCATTTATATTCCAAAAGTTTTGATCGGACGATTTTGAGAAAAAAGGGCATGGAAGGAGGCTCAGCTGCCATCCAATATTTTTGGTCACTTACAAAGGGTACTATAACTTTTAATTCCCCTTTGAATGAACCGTCATCTTTCTCTTGGAAAAAAAAACAAAATTCCATGTTTTTTTCAGATGGAAGCTTCAAACCTCTACAATTGTTTTTTTTTTCATACGCTGAATCTGATATTGTAATTTTCTTTATAATTCTATGAATTTTAGGAGCTGTTTTAACCCTTTTATGAAAATCAGGCAAATCTTCTCAGTCTTGTAGCCTTTAATGGGTATAACTAAACTTAATGACACTTTTATGTTTGGAATCAGCATAATAAGTTAATTCATTTCATATAGCCTATCTATTAGTATCAAAATTTAGTTTTCTAGAGTTTCTGTTCCTATTGAGCCGTGTCACTCTTTAATTGCAGTTGTCTACCCTGAACTGTTTAATATTTTGGCTTTTGTTTTGATCCCAGACCATCAAAAATCCAAAGCTTTCAATTTGTTTCTTCTTATTTTCAACTGATAAGTCATAATACCTATTACGTGTAGTTCGAGGTTTATGTCTGACTATCTGAAGCCGGAAGTTTGGGTCTACGAACCTGGCGCAAACTTGTTTGTTATATTGACTTTGGCGAGTAAGTCAGGGTCAATAAAGTCATTTATAGATGAAGACTTTTTAAGGCATTTGCATTAAGTTTGCTTAAGAAAAGAGCAAGCAACCCCGGAAAATTCAACATAGAACATAAAAATACGTAGATTATAGTCTTAGCACCCAATTGGTGATGAGTGACATTCTATGTATGAAAGTATTTTGTTTTATGTCATAATTTTGAAAAATGTGTCCACTTTATGTCCAAAATTTCTAAAATGTGTCCTTTTTTTGTCACATTATTTAATTATGTCCCGATACCGTGTAATATTATTTAATTTTTTTCCCGCTAAATCCAGACAAAAACGTCTCTAGTGGAGTAATAAATGGAAAAAAGAGCAATAACTAATAAGAAATACGCAAATCTGTCCTGTATGTACTGTCCAGTACAGAACAATAAATAAACACTAATATTGCAGAGCATCAATAAATTCATTTCCCATTAAGCTCGTATATAACCTTTATACTCTTTTCTGAACAACCGCTTACGGGTCGGGTATATTGTATCGGTTACTAGTCGCTGTGTCACGCTTTCCAAGGAGGAGCTCGTTAGAAAAATTTACAAAGCCGGAAGAACCAAGAACGCACCGTACGTTTACTCTTATCAGATAAAAGAGGTCAAAATGGAGAAAGCGCTAGCACATGTGGTGTAACCATCGCCGGAAACAGCTGGGCCTGAATCTGTTGACTACATGAAGCTTTCGAAAAGACAGGCATACCGTAAGCTTTTCGGACTTTGCTAGCAAAATCATCGATTAAAAAAGAATGTATTGACTTCACAACCAATAGGAAGACCAAGGTACACTGTGCTTGATGACGGTTTTACTATTTTGCCAACGAGTTTCACTTCGGGGTTCATATCACTTCCTTTACAATGAAACAAAATCAACTCATTTTTAGTCTCATTGAAAGACAGACCAATTTTCTCATATGAACTTTTCAGTGCCGCAAAATTCTCTTCAAAACGGGAAAAAGAACGACTTAATTCAGAATATCATCAGCGTAATGCAATAATGACAAATATAGACCAAGACAAAGAAAAATAGGCTTAATCACTTGCTGAGCTTCAACTATACTGTTATTGTAAAAAGGTGGCGAAGAAATAGCTCCTTGACGGATCCCTTTTCGGACTGGGATAATTGTAGAGGAAATTTTCATCTCAACGGATAGACTAATCTTAACCTCCACTTTAACTTTTCGATACAAATTACGGAAAGTGAGGACTACCGAATTGTCAAGGCCACGGTTATTTGCACTCAACAACAGCTGGCTATGAAGACCGGAGTCGAACGCCCAACTTACATCTAAACCCGCAATAACGATAGGTTCACCGGTTTGATCACACTCGAGGAGAATATTACAGCTGAGGTGATGCAAATGCTCTCTACTGCTTCCGTTTTTGAACCCGAACTGGTTGTTGGGTGCGTATCACACTCGGTTTATTTCCTCAATAACCAGAATTTAAAAAAATTCACACAAAACCGGGCAACAGTAATCGGTCTATGCGAGCTGCACTGAGATGGATCCTTTCCCTTTTTTGTAACTGGAGTGATGATACCGACACAAAACGAATCGGGAACTAAACCACAAGAAAAAGACATTTGGTATAGTAGAGTTAAGTGCTCAAACGGCATCGGACTGCCATTCACTAGATGTAAGCCACAGATATTATCATCTCCCTTTAAACATTTCTTTTTTACTTTATTGATGGCATCACAAACATTGGAGACGGATACTACAAAACCTGTACTTACAGCAGGCTCAGAGAGCCTTTTGTCGTGTTCCTTTTCAAAAGCCTGTTTAAGCTTAGAATCAGGTGTCGAAAATTTGGAAGTGTAGCAGTCAGACCACTCGTTCTCCGCGGGGATTGTAGGGGTAGGGTCAGAACGCTTATCACTTCTGTTTTTTGTTTTTTAAAAATTTTCAAACCAGGGAGGGTTTGATTTCGATACGAGAACCGTTTTCTTTTATAATACAATAAATATGCTGAGCTAAACATTTAGCAAATGTGTGTTTCGTGTACAATCTAATTTCATTACCTGTGCCCACTTTAGGCCTACTGTTGTCACGCCACAACAGAAACCAAAACTGTGATTGACTACAGACTTCATGGAGCTTAGGTTTTTCATTCCATGTTGGTATTTCAGATCCGATGCACACTTTTCTCGTAGTCAAAGTCGCCATTTTTACCACTCTCAACGCGTGCACGGTTTCAGAGCTAGAGGTAGTCAGCAACAACTTCTTGACAGCCTGACTAAAGGTTGAGCTTGGCTACATTAGGGGGTAAGACACTTTTATTTTAAACACAATATTATCACACACTGAATGGATAGGTAGGATATCAATTTTTTCCCACTATTGGTCCATTACCTAGCAATTATTAT
The DNA here is from genome assembly GCF_049724085.1 of Artemia sp. Qi Xiang Cuo. Taxonomy (NCBI): domain Eukaryota; kingdom Metazoa; phylum Arthropoda; class Branchiopoda; order Anostraca; family Artemiidae; genus Artemia; species Artemia sp. Qi Xiang Cuo. The sequence continues at coordinate 705,145 of NC_142794.1, read as the reverse complement.
TCTTCAGTGGAACTCAAGGATTACTCGAGCCAATGCGGAACGTATTCAACGCAGATAAGTGATGATAAACACTGATTGCACTGTTAACACGGGAAGAGAGGTAAATTGCAATCTATTTTGTTGAGAGGAAAAAGTCAAGGCTGGATGTAGACTCACTATTATGTATATACTTAACGGCCAGATCATTGTTCATTACACTGAGTTGGGGATAAGAACTAGGAAGGATCTCTGTTCAAGAGCTCTTAGTATAACTAAGTTTATAATTCATATCCCCTACAACAAGAGCAGCAAGGCCTTGTTTCTGCCATTCTGCCACAGCATTTGCAAGTTTACTGAACGCTATGCTGAACTTTTACTCTGAATTAAAGTGACGGTAATCAGTTGGCTTGTATGTAGAAAAAATAGCAACGTCTAGCAGCTGAACTGACAAAAAGAAATCAGAAGACGAAATTGGTATAGACAGAAGTTCGGCACGAACAAGTAGAGCAAAATCACTGGACAGTCTTAGTCTCCTACTAAATAATGCAGGAACACGGACACCCTTAACCAAATCATCAAGTTGCAGCCGGTCTAGTCCTTCTTTCGATAAAATTTGTACCTGTAAGGATAGCACATCACATTCAGCCATGAGCTGACATAGAATAGGTCTTTTATTAATCAGTGAACCATTCATGTTCCAGGTAGTGATTTTTAAAGAGCGACTCATTTTAATAGCTTCTGGGCTACCGGGTAATTATAAATGCAACACGGGTGGTCATTCTTACCACAGAGTGCATACTCCAGAGGCAGCTGGCAGGGAGTGTCCCTAGAGTTTTTATGCGGACCAGCACACTATGAGCATTTCTCTGAATTGACACAGTTAGCAGCAGTGCGGCCAAATGCCTGAAATTTGTAACATTGAGGGGGCAGGAACTTGTATTCTGACACTGGTAGCCGCTTGTAGCCAATCTTAGATGGACTTTCTATTGCTTTTAGTAGGTATTCTTTACTTTCAAATTTTAGGCGGAAAGATCTGGACAACCGTATTTGAGACACTTCATGCAGTTCTGTAGACAACTCTGAATGTCAGCTGTCGACGTTCCGGGGAGAGTACGCCGGATAATGCCAAAATATGCACTTGATTTCACTGTGGCATCTGCACTTTGGTTAGCGTTAGCTATAGTTTCAGCAAGTGTAGTTGCGTCATCGTTATCAGACATGACGACACGCCATTCATCCTTCCCAGGCTTTTAAGTGATAATACTGGAACTAGAACTGCCGGCTATAGAATCCAGAAAGTCTTTGCGGGCATTATGATTGTCAAAGTTTTTTGGAGGATTCTTGACAACCACAACATAAGTAAGCTTTTCATGTACTATCATAGATACAGAAGGCTGAGGGACAGTCTTGACACTTATTTTGTTGGGCAAAACTTTTAAATTCCATATAGAATTTGTTTAACTTGCGAGTAAGTGTTGTGGTAATTTCCGCCGGAACCACCGGCATTTGATCTAATATGTTCAAATATGACATTCTGGTATCAATCTTGTATATCAATATTGATATAATTTCTCCAAATATGACAAACTGGGCAGACTCACCTTTTTCTCGTCACACATATTGAATGTTCGCACAATATCTTGGACATTGTCACTAACTTTCTGTCGTTCATTAGGTTGCGTTGGCATTGCAAGGGCCCAAAATGCTTTCTTAACCTAAACAATTTCTTCGCCTTATAGAAATCAAAATAGATTTTCGTAATCGAGTCTATTGCACATCCAACTTTTCTTGCTTGCAAAATAAATTCAGCACAGGATTCAATGCAAGTTTCTCGCTTGCCATTTCGTTACGGAGTGATTCCGGAGAGAGCCAAGTCCGTGGGTTGGGCCAGTTTTAAATTGTCATTGAGAAGGTATCCAAAGGCAACGGTCGTTATTTAACTTAAAGTGTACACGACAAGAGATAAATCGATAACATCCTAGAGAGCAGGGGAAACGACGAGTACCGTTAACCTAACCCCCGCAATTTAAGGGAGATCCCTCCCACTGGTTAAACCGGCCCTTGCGACAGGCAACTGTCCCTCGTCTGGCCGCTTAGTAGGAAAATCACCCTCTTTTTTTGACTTTTTCGTCCCAAATTTGGGCACACCGGAAAATATAGCACTGACGATGTTTTAACGGCAAAACTGCGTAGATAGCCAATTATTGACAGTGACGCAAAGATAATTCAAATCCTGTGAGAATTTAAGATTACAAGTCTATTTACGGGAAAAGGGGAGACAATTCACAGGTAAAACACATTTGAAAAGACACTTTAAGTGTTGATTAATCACTTGTAATAAACAGAAGCTAGGAATAATGTCTTTGTCTCACAATATAGTCAATAATCCATACTGTTGTTTTCACTGTAACACATGTATTTGTTATTCTGTTCAACATTTGAATGTTGAACAAATGCGTCCTTTGGACATAAAATATATCCAGTTGGCAACCCTGTATCTGATATGCCGATTGGCGATTGTATTTCTTCCTTGGTTTACCCATAACAGCGCCGTAATAAGTTTATAATAGTGTTCGCTCTTTTTGGGCTTATGGTTATACTGAAAACTAGGCAACCATGGATAAATGAAGACTTTTGTCAATTTATGCTGATTCACCAAAAGAGGGATATCGACTTTAGGCATACTCAACAATTTAATAATTGTTTTTCTTAGTGAATATATTGTAAAATTGTTAGAATCTTGAGTCTTCTATGTGTAGACTTTATTAGTATGGCTATATGTAATATAAATAGTCTAATAGCATTTTTATTGTAATTATATCTCAATTTTTTTTACTGCATTATATTTTGTTTTACAGTGCATAATGTCTTTTAGAAAATGATTTTAAAAATTTGTTGGTGAAATATCAAATTAGTAGTGTTTTTGTAAATTTAATGCTTTAAAACTGAAGCAAATGAAAAGTTACTGGTCATATCTTTTATATTAGCCAATGGAATTGGGAAAACCGTCAAAATTAAAACATTTGCTTATTAACTAGAGTGTGTGTACTAATACGGCTGTATCAAGGGAGGGGCTAGAGGGAGCAAGAGCCCCAGGTGTCACTCCTGGGGGCAGCAGAACAAGCTAATGAGTAAAATTATAAATATAATTCCCAAAAAAAGAATTAATTCAACATTATCTAAATTGTACCTGAATATTTTGTCATCCATAATTACACATTTAAGCAGCCTCTGGCCTTTACCTCCTTGTTGGGTCTTGGTCCCAATCATTTATCGGATTCATGTCTTTTTCATAATTAATTGACACGACCAAAGGCTTTTGAAGATAGATGGAAAATAAACTTTGCCAACTATTTGGCTTTTCCACTATTTTTCCCAATGCTGTCCACAAAATTGAGAAGATAATGGGAAATTGAAATAGATCTATTATTCTTAAACTAAATGTAGGAATTTGTTTTGAAGGGTAATGCAAGGAACCCTTCTTATAGTTTTGAGAATATGTTAGTAAATGCGATAATCAAAATAAGACTTTGGTTTCAAATATGCATCTTGTGAGCATTCGCTCTCCACTTAGTTTGCACAATGCATTTGGCAACTCAGGCCTTTTTTTAAATTGTTTTCTTTTGTTTACAGTTTACAACATCGCCTATCGTTCTAGGACAACAAATTTTTGTTTCATGAATTTAGCTTGAATAATTTAGCCATTTATTTGAGAAAATCCAAGGGAGACAGGGGAAATGAATTGCCAAGGAATCGACTTAGAATTATTCACAATGTTCATCAAATAAAGAGAATTCTTGAGTAGCTATTATGGCAGGATCAATAATGAACTCATTGAACTAAAGACCTAGTTTCGCATACTCACATTGTCAGCATGCGTTCCAAAAATCTCGCTAATGCGCTGGATAGTGCGGCTCAGATTCAGAATGTCGTCTTCACAATAAACAATAAAGAAACCAATAAGAAAACATTAAGAATGACCTTAGGACCCGTACCCTCTCTTGTGTTTATCTTCACTCACAGCAGTATCATTTGTAAAATGTTCTAAAAGCCGCGGTTGGAAATCGCCAACGGCCGTCGCCAGGGGGGATAGGGGGTAGCCAGGGGGGATGGGCAAGGCCGTATCTAGCGAGGGGTGGCTACGGGATTTGAATCCTCCCCTCAAAATTTTTGTCAGAATCGTAAAAATATAAAAAAAATGCATATCAACAAAATTTATATGCCTTTTTTAAAGCTTCAGCTCTACTCCTTGCCAGTTACATTTTTAAAGGAAAAATCGTGCGTTTCGGATTCAGTTCAGGATTTTGATCTTCAGTAGTTTGGCACATAATTGTGTTGCATATTGAGTGTTGTACAAAACACATATCTTGTAAATTCGCAAGGCATTGCTTTTAAATAATTCATTGATTGATGATTTCATTCATGGAACCTCAATGGCAATTGTATCGTCGATTGGCTCAAACTTTTGATTCAAAAGATATGTAGGCAGAATATTCCACATCTGGACTGAGAAGTTGAAATTTACACTAGATATGGCTGAAAAGCAGATGGTTGAAAAAGCAGTTGAAAAAACTTAGACGGCTAAAAAACAGTTGATAAAAGGCTTATGGTTGAAAAAGCTGGAAATAAACAGCTGAAATTACAGAATAAAAGTCAAACAAGAATCAATTATCCATAATGCCTTGGAAGGATTAAGCTCTAATCAAAGAAGATTAATGCTGAAGCTTGTTCATGATTTAGGATTTTTGGTGATACTTATTAATAAAGATTTCATAGGTATGATAGAACTTGCTGGCAATGTAAGGTTTTGTGAACTGAGAATATAACTTCAGCACCCCCCACCCTTTATCACAGAATCGGCTGCTCCCCACCCTTCATAACAGGATCCAAATAAATTAGGATACATTTTCCAACAAAATCTGAAACTGATCCTACCAACCGACTCATTTAAAACAATTATGCTTTGTTGACCTAACAACGAGTCTGTGATTAATAAAGCGTTGAAATCCTATCGACATTTTGTCGTTTTTGGACCATAGAAAAAAAAATGCTTCCTCGTAAATATTTCTTGCCAACATAGAAATTTTAAATTCAAGCGGTAAATTCAAAATCTAAGTTGAATCAATAATAATTATTTTATAAATGATGGCTTGTCTCTGTTTAGGAAAAGTAAGAAGCATTAGAAGCAATAAATTAACTGTATAATAGAGCCCCGTTTTCAGGCACCGGGTTTCAAGCAGGTTTGACACAAATCATTTTCAGATTCTCCGTGTTCAAAATAGTAAAAATTTAGTATTTTTATCTCAGGGTTCCATGCATGTCGGAAACGGGTTCTTCAAAATTAAACGCACTAGAATAGCATGGTTGAGTGTGGATCCTGAAAGACCCCTATTACAATTACTGAAAATAGTATTCTACACAACCCAAGTCCAACTCTGTTTTGTATTTGGGGTGGCCTGAAAACAGGGTTTAGCTGACAATAAGTTTGTTCAGTATTAAAATATTATATATGAAACTACCGGCGAAAAAGCGAGTTCAATAGGCTGTTCCGAGTCAACAAAAAAAGACATATATGATTTATTAACTCAAACACGGCTTGTCTGACTTGTAAATAATCGCAAAAATGTATATAAACAAATTTTCGTTGCATTTTTTAAGGTTTTTTCGTTTTTATAGCTTTAATAAATAATTTTTAGTTTTATAAGGGTTTATGTGGCCGTTAGTTACCCCTTCAATATACGGCATGATTTTTGTTCGTTTTGATGCTGCTTTTTACTTTCGATTGAAAAAAAGAATTGTAAAGCTTTTACAGGGCTCGAAACAACCTTCTCCCTCCCCCCCAAATATTTTTGCCCGATTCGTAAAAAGTAACAAAAACTATGCATAAATAAATTTTTGACACATGTTTAAAGAAAAAATTGTGCAATGTAAAAGCCATTTAATAGCAACCCAATTTAAAAGCAAACAATTGGGGGTTTATGGGCTGGTAACCCACCCCACTTCAATATATGGAATAATTTTTGCTTGTTTTAATGTTGCTCCTTGCCTTCTATTGAAAATAAAAACTTTTTTTTAATTTAGTAACTACAACCCACGCCTAGACCTGGAAAAACATGTAGCCATAGTACAATTTGATAAACTTTCTGTTCTAAAAGTCGTGACGATTCTAAAAATAGATAAAGAAAAACTTAATTTGTTAGCCTATTGTCTGCTATCTGAAATTTTGACTAATCCGGTACTCGCCGTGACAAGAGGTAACTATGTAACTCCGCTAAAAAAAATTGACATTTATCATGACCTCGGCCTTTTTCAGCCCCATAAACTCAGACTGTAAAACCCCCCTTTGACCAGGCGAATGACTTGCCTGAAATTGTGGATTATTTAAGTTTTAGCTAAGTACCAAACCTTATGCCTTGTTTTCGAAAAATGGGAAAACATCCCCTACAAGTGATAGAATCTTAATGAAAATCAAACCATTAGATTCAGCTAATTAGAAAACCCTAATGTAGAGGTTTCAAGCTCCTATCTGCAAAAATGTGGAATTTTGTATTTTTTGGCAGAAGAAAGATCATGGATGCGTGTTTATTTGTTTTGTTTTTTCCCCAGGGATGATCGTATCGATTCAGTTGTCCTAGAATTTCGTGAGAGGGCTAATTCGAACGTAAATTAAAAGTTCTAGTGCCCTTTTTAAGTGACCAACAAATTTAGAGGGCAACTAGGTCCCCTTCCACGCTCATTTTCCCACGGTCACCTGGTCAAAATTGTGAGACAGCGATTTTGATCAGCATAGTCGAAAATCTAATAAATATGTCTTTGAGGATGACTTCATCCTCCACAGTTCCCGAGGGAAGGGCTGCAAGCTATCAACTTTGCCCTTTGTTTACATATAGTATTGGCCATTGGGGACAAATACAGACGTTTTCAGGAGGAATTTTTTCTGGTGGGGGTCGGTGGAGGAGGTTTTGTGAGAGGATCTTTCCATGGAGGATTTTTCATGGAGGAAGGGACATTTCTATGAAGGGGGCTCCGCATTTCCCAGCATTATTCAAAAAACGATGAAAAATTAAATAAAAAGAACAAGTTTTTTCAACTTAAAGTAAGGAGCAACATTAAAACTTAAAACGAACCGAAATAATTATGTATACGAGGTTTTTTGTCCCCTCGTCAATACCGTGCTCTTTACACTAAAGTTTTTTTTTAGTACTTTCAAAAGACCTATCTATTCTGCCTTTTATGAAACTAATTAATAGTAGTAAACGACTTCAAACAGTGTGTCGTTGTCTCAGTTCATCATACTATAAACTATCTTTATTCTTTTGTGTATCTTCCGAATATCTTACATATTTAGCTTGTTAGCTAAAAGATAAACTGTTGTATTAGACCTACAATTCTTTAGCACTATTACAGTCAATCTTTTGACTGTAGCAACAAAAATTGTAGTCTTAAATGCGACAGAATTTTAACTCTCTTGAACAGTGTGCTACAAGTTTGGACTATCTTAAAGCTATGAGAAAGCCTAGAGAATAGTAACACTGGGACTTACCTTACTAACTAACGTAGCATTCGTTTAGGTGAATCTGGAAAAATGTTCTGAACCGAAATTAAGCCGTCATACCAGTCCTGATTTTAAATAATTGGCTTTTCAAAGCGAGTCAAACAGTTCGTGGTAACGAACTGTAAGTAAGGAGCGACCCGGCTCAATGGTAACCGAAACTCTGGAAAACAGCTTTTTGACAACAAGAGATACATCAGAAGCATCAGATTTTAATTCTGATTTCAAATATATAACTTTCATCAAGTTTAGTGCTAACCATCAAAAGTTAAGCGCCTGAAAAAATTTGGCTGATTTTCAAAAAAAGGGGGAAAGACCCCCTAAAAGCTATAGAAACTTAATGAAAATCATACCATCATAATCAGCGAATCAGAAAACCCTGCTGTAAAGGTTCCAAGCTCATATCTACAAAAATGTTGAATTTTGCATTTTTTTGCCAGAAGAAAGATCACAGATGCGTGTTTGTTTTTTTTTGTTTTTTTCGCCAGGGGTGATCGTATCGACCCAGTGGTCCTAGAATATCGTTGGAGGGCTCATTGAAACGGAAATTAAAAGTTCTAGTGCCCTTTTTAAGTGACCAAAAAAAATGGAGGGCAACTAGGCCCCCTCCCACGCTTATTTTTTCCCAAAGTCACCCGATCAAAATTTTGAGATGCCCAATTTGTTCAGCATGGCCAAAAATATGATAACTATGTCTTTTAGGATGACTTAATTCCCCGAAGTCCCCGGGGGGAGGGCTAAAAGTTATGAACTTTACCCAATGTTAACATATAGTATTAGTAGAAAGGGGGGTGCTACTCCGAACAGCACCACGTGGTTTATGGTTTTCTCAGTGAGAATGAAAAAACAGGAACTTTCTCACTTGGAAAAACAGGAATTTTCTCACTTTTATGTCTGTTTTCATGGATGGTTATGTGTGTTGGTCGATTTATTTGATGCTTTTCATGGTTGTCAACATCAAATTATGGATGTTTTATGATTTTTGTCAGTGAGAATGAAAAAACAGGAACTTTCTCACATTTATGGATGTCAACAGCAATTCATGTCTGTTTTATGGTTTTTGTCAGTGAGAATGAAAAAACAGGAACTTTCTCAAATTTATGTCTGTTTTTATGGTTTTTGTCAGTGTGAATGGAAAAACAGGAATTTTGTCACATTTATGGATGTCAACAGCAATTTATGTTCATGTTTTATGTCTGTTCGTTGTTAGTGAGAATGTACATGCTCGACGGGAATGTTATGAGATTGTTTGGCTAACCTAACCTGTGAACTTGATTTACATAATCGGCGGGGAAATTATTGATTCACGATGGGGGAATTAAGAAACATTATGGTTTCTTTGATCTTTAGGCGAACCTAACCTGAGAAATTGATTTACATAATCGGTGGGGAAATGTATTGATTCACGAAGTGGGAATTAAGAAACATCATGGCTTCTTTAATCTTAGGTCTGTGGGATAAACGTTCTTTAGGTCAGGGAGAAAAATTCATATTCTATTTTGAAATAGGGCTTCATTGATCTTTAGTGTCAGGAATTATAAATGACATCACTTGTTATCTTGGAATTATGTGGGAGTCTAAAGAGATAGAAATTCTATTTTTAAATACGGCTTCACTGAGCTTTAAGTCGGAGAGATAAATTGATATTCTAACGAAACTTTAATAGTTTAGCTAGGAAAATTTATGAGATGAAGAGATTAACGTAGGAAAGGGTTTCCTAGAAATTTGAAATGTGAAAGCACAGAGATGCCAAAAAACAAAAGGAACACACAGAAATTACTTTTAGGAGATTATTTGAACGAAACGGTTTTAGACAGCTTATGGAATTATTTCGGCGAAACAGTTAGAGACATTTTAAAAGGTGATTTAAAGGATGATTTTAGAAGAGAATTTGAGGGTAAAACTATGTGGTCGTTATAATACACAAGTTCCATTTGAACAGTGTTGTGAGGTCCTCTACCACAACCCAAAGGGTTCCGATCCCCCTACCCCGATCCAAAGGGTTCCAATCCCTCTACCCCAACCCCGAAGGAAGCCACGGTCCCCAAAGGTCCCCCAAGCTCCCAAAGGGTCCCGATCCCCCTACCCCAACCCCAAAGGGTTCTAATCCCCCCACCCCAACCCCGAAGGAAGCCACCGGTCCTCAAAGGTCCACTGGGCTCCCAAAGGGCCGCCCGACCCTCAAGGGTCCCCCAGACCCACCGGGCCCCAAAGAGCCCCTCCACACCCCCCTTTGGTCCCCAAAGGGCCCCCCCTCCTTCTCCCTTCATCTCCCCCCTCCTTCACATCCCCTCCCCATCCCCTCCCCCCTCCCCATCCCCTCCCCCTCCCCCTCCTACCCATCCACTCCCCCTCCTCCCCTCCCCTTCCCCATTTTTTAATATTTTTTTTGTGCATTGAGACACAGAACGACCCTTCCCCCGGCCCCTCCCCCCAAAAAGGTCCCCCGACACCCCAAAGGCCTGATTTTTCAAACTTCATTTTGAATTTCTTTCGTTGAAATGCAAGAGTTGGAATATTTCAGTAGTGTTTGGTTGTGGGTTACCTTGTCACAGTTACATTTTCTTGATTTTTCAAAGTTCATTTCGAATTTATTTCATTGAAATGCAAGATTTGGAATATTTCATTAGTGTTTGGTTGTGGTTTAAATTGTCACAGTTACATTTTCTTGATTTTTCAAAGTTCATTTTGAATTTCTTTTGTTGAAATGCAAGAGTTGGAATATTTCAGTAGTGTTTGCTTTTGGTTTACCTTTTCACTTTTACTTTTACTTTTTTTTTAAAATTAATTTTGAATTTCTTTCGTTGAAATGCAAGAGTTGGAATATTTCAGTAGTGTTTGGTTATGGTTTACCTTGTCAAAGTTACATTTTCTTGATTTTTCAAAGTTCATTTTGAATTTCATTCATTGAAATGCAAGAGTTGGAATATTTCAGTAGTGTTTGGTTGTGGTTTACCTTGTCACAGTTACATTTTCTTGATTTTTCAAAGTTCATTTTGAATTTCTTTCATTGAAATGCAAGAGTTGGAATATTTCAGTAGTGTTTGGTTATGGTTTACCTTGTCACAGTTACATTTTCTTAATTTTTCAAATTCATTTTGAATTTCTATCGTTGAAATGCAAGAGTTGGAATATTTCAGTAGTGTTTGGTTGTCGTTTACCATGTCACAGTTACATTTTCTTGATTTTTCAAACTTCCATTTGAATTTCTTTCGTTGAAATGCAAGAGTTGGAACATTTCTGTAGTGTTCGGTTGTGGTTTACCTTGTCACAGTTACATTTTCTTGATTTTTCAAAGTTCATTTTGAATTTCTTTCATTGAAATGCAAGAGTTGGAATATTTCAGTAGTGTTTGGTTGTGGTTTAACTTTTCACAGTTACATTTTCTTGATTTTTCAAATTTAATTTTGAATTTCTATCGCTGAAATGCAAGAGTTTTAATATTTCAGTAGTGTTTGGTTGTGGTTTAACATGTCACAGTTACATTCTCTAGATTTTTCAAAGTTCATTTTGATTTTATTTCTTTTAAATGCAAGAGTTGGAATATAACATTAGTGGTTTGTTGTGGTATACCTTGTCACAGTTACATTTTCCTGATTTTTCAAAGTTGATTTTGAATTTCTTTCACTGAAATGCAAGAGTTGGAATATTTCAGTAGCGTTCGGTTGTGGTTTACCTTGTCACAGTTACATTTTCTTGATTTTTCGAAGTTCATTTTGAATTTCTTTCATTTGAAATGCAAGAGTTGGAATATTTCAGAAGTGTTTGGTCGTGGTTTACCTTGTCACAGTTACATTTTCTTGATTTTTCAAAGTTCATTTTGAATTTCTTTCGTTGAAATGCAAGAGTTGGAATATTTCAGTAGTGTATGGTTATGGTATACCTTGTCACAGTTACATTTTCTTGATTTTTCAATGTTCATTTTGAATTTCTTTCGTTGATATGCAAGAATTGGAATATTTCAGTAGTGTTTGGGTGTGGTTTACCTTGTCACAGTTACATTTTCTTGATTTTTCAGAGTTCATTTTGAATTTCTTTCGTTGAAATGCAAGAGTTGGAATATTTCAGTAGTGTTTGGTTGTGGTTTACCTTGTCACAGTTACATTTTCTTAAACCATGTCACAGTTACATTTTCTTGATTTTTCAAAGTTCATTTTGAATTTGTTTCATTGAAATGCAAGAGTTGGAATATTTCAGTAGTGTTTGGTTGTGGTTTACATTGTCACAGTTACATTTTCTTAAAACATGTCACAGTTAAATTTTCTGTATTTTTAAAGGTTCATTTTTAATTTATTTCGTTGAAATGAAAGAGTTGGAATATTTCAGTAGTGTTTGGTTGTGGGTTACCTTGTCACAGTTACATTTTCTTGATTTTTCAAAGTTTATTTTGAATTTCTTTCATTGAAATGCAAGAGTTGGAATATTTCACTAGTGTTTGGTTGTGGTTTACATTGTCACAGTTACATTTTCTTGATTTTTCAAAGTTCATTTTGAATTTCTTTTGTTGAAATGCAAGAGTTGAAATATTTCAGTAGTGTTTGGTTTTTTTATACCTTGTAACATTTTAATTTTATTTATTTTTCAAATTTCAATTTGAATTTCTTTCATTGAAATGCAAGAGTTGGAATATTTCAGTAGTGTTTGGTTTTGGTTTACCTTGTCACAGTTAAATTTTCTTGATTTTTCAAAGTTCATTTTGAATTTCTTTCGTTGAAATGCAAGAGTTGGAATATTTCAGTAGTGTTTGGTTGTGGTTTACCTTGTCACAGTTACATTTTCTTGATTTTTCAAAGTTCATTTTGAATTTCTTTCGTTGAAATGCAAGAGTTGGAATATTTCAGTAGTGTTTGGTTATGGTTTACCCTGTCAAAGTTACATTTTCTTTATTTTTCAAATTCATTTTGAATTTATATCGTTGAAATGCAAGAGTTGGAATATTTCAGTAGTGTTTGGTTGTCGTTTACCATGTCACAGTTACATTTTCTTGATTTTTCAAAATTACTTTTGAATTTCTTTCGTTGAAATGCAAGAGTTGGAATATTTCAGTAGTGTTCGGTTGTGGTTTACCTTGTCACAGTTACATTTTCTTGATTTTTCAAAGTTCATTTTGAAAGAGTTGGAATATTTCAGTAGTGTTTGGTTGTGGTTTACCTTGTCACAGTTACATTTTCTTGATATTTCATAATTCATTTTGAATTTCTATCGTTGAAATGCAAGAGTTTGAATATTTCAGTAGTGTTTGGTTGTGGTTTACCATGTCACAGTTACATTCTCTTGATTTTTCAAATTTCATTTTGAATTTCTTTCGTTGAAATGCAAGAGTTGGAATATTACAGTAGTGTTTGGTTGTGGTTTACCTTGTCACAGTTACATTTTCATGATTTTTCAAAGTTTATTTTGAATTTCTTTCTCTGAAATGCAAGAGTTGGAATATTTCAGTAGTGTTTGGTTGTGGTTTACCTTGTCACAGTTACATTTTCTTGATTTTTCAAAATTCATTTTGAATTTCTTTCATTGAAATGCAAGAGTTGGAATATTTCAGTAGTGTTTGGTTGTGGTTTACCTTGTCGCAGTTACATTTTCTTGATTTTTCAAAGTTCATTTTGAATTTCTTTCGTTGAAATGCAAGAGTTGGAATATGTCAGTAGTGTAGGGTTATGGTATACCTTGTCAAAGTTACATTTTCTTGATTTTTCAATGTTCATTGTGAATTTCTTTCGTTGTCGTTCCAGAGTGGGTCGTTGTGATTAGTGTTGGGTTGTGTTTTACCTTATCACAGTGACTTTTTTTTGTTTTTTCAAATTTCATTTTGATTTTCTTTGCTTGAAATGCAATAGTTGGAGTATTTCAAAAGTTTTTTATTTTGGTTTAAAAGGTTAATGTTACATTTTGTTTAACCATATCACAGTGATATTTTCTTGATTTTTCAAAGTTAATTTGAATTTTGATTGTTGAAATGAACGAGTTGGTCAATTTAATTAGTGTATGGTTGTGGTCTAAAATGTTAAAGTTACATTTTCTTAATCCATATCAAAGTTACATTTTTGGATTTTTTAATTTTCATTTTGAATTTGTTTCATTGAAATTAAAGTTTTGTTCTATATAAGTATTATTTGGTTGTGGTTTAACTTGTAAAAGTTAAATATTCCTGATTTTCAAAAGTTCATTTTGAATTTCTTTCATTGAAATGCAAGAGTTGGAATATTTCAGTAGTGTTTGGTTGTGGTTTACCTTGTCACTGTTACATTTTCTTGATTTTTCATAGTTCATTTTGAATTTCTGTCATTGAAATGCAAGAGTTGTAATATTTCAGTAGTGTTTGGTTGTGGTTTACATTGTCACAGTTAAATTTTCTTTATTTTTAAATGTTCATTTTTAATTTATTTATTTGTAATGAAAGAGTTAGAATATTCCAGTAGTGTATGGTTATGGTATACCTTGTCACAGTTACATTTTCTTGATTTTTCAATGTTCATTTTGAATTTCTTTCGTTGAAATGCAAGAGTTGGAATATTTCAGTAGTGTTTGGTTGTGGTTTACCTTGTCACAGTTACATTTTCTTGATTTTTCAAAGTTCATTTTGAATTTCTTTCGTTGAAATGCAAGAGTTTGAATATTTCATTAGTGTTTGGTTGTGGTTTACCTTGTCTCAGTTACATTTTCTTGATTTTTCAAAGTTCATTTTTGAATTTCATTCGTTGAAATGCAAGAGTTGGAATATTTCAGTAGTGTTTGGTTGTGGTTTACCTTGTCACAGTTACATTTTATTGATTTTTCAAAGTTCATTTTGAATTTCTTTCGTTGAAATGCAAGAGTTGGAATATTTCAGTAGTGTTTGGTCGTGGTTTACCTTGTCACAGTTACATTTTTCGTGATTTTTCAAAGTTAATTTTGAATTTTTTTCATTGAAATGCAAGAGTTGGACTATTTCAGTAGTGTTTGGTCGTGGTTTACCTTATCACAGTTACATTTTCTTGATTTTTCAAAGTTCATTTTGAATTTATTTCGTTGAAAATCAAAAGAGTTGGAATATTTCAGTAGTGTTTGCTCATGGTTTACTTTGTCACAGTTACATTTTCTTGATTTTTCAAAGTTCATTTGAATTTCTTTCATTGAAAAGCAATAGTTGGAATATTTCAGTAGTGTTTGGTTTTGGTTTACCTTGTCACAGTTACATTTTCTTGATTTTTCAAAGTTCATTTTTAATTTCATTCGTTGAAATGAAAGAGATGGAATATTACAGTAGTGTTTGGTTGTGGTTTACCTTCTCACAGTTACATTTTCCTGATTTTTCAAAGTTTATTTTGAATTTCTTTCACTGAAATGCAAGAGTTGGAATATTTCAGTAGTGTTTGATTGTGGTTTACCTTGTCACAGTTACATCTTCATGATTTTTCAAAGTTCATTTTGAATTTCTTTCCTTGAAATGCAAGATTTGGAATATTTCAGTAACGTTTTCGTGTGGTTTACCTTGTCACAGTTACATTTTCTTGATTTTTCAAAGTTCATTTTGAATTTCTTTCGTTGAAATGCAAGAGTTGGAATATTTCAGTAGTGTAGGGTTATGGTATACCTTGTCACAGTTACATTTTCTTGATTTTTCAATGTTCATTTTGAATTTCTTTCGTTGATATGCAAGAATTGGAATAGTTCAGTAGTGTTTGGGTGTGGTTTACCTTATCACAGTTACATTTTTTTTATTTTTAAAAGGTAATTTTGAATTTCTTTCCTTGAAATGCAAGAGTTTGAATATTTCAGTAGTGTATGGGTGTGGTTTACCTTGTCACAGTTACATTTTCTTAAACCATGTCACAGTTACATTTTCTTGATTTTTCAAAGTTCATTTTAAATTTCTTTCGTTGAAATGCAAGAGTTGGAATATTTCAGTAGTGTTTGGTTGTGGTTTACCTTGTCACAGTTACATTTTCTTAAAACATGTCACAGTTACATTTTCTTGATTTTTCAAAGTTCATTTTGAATTTCTTTCGTTGAAATGAAAGAGTTGGAATATTTCAGTAGTGTTTGGTTGTGGTTTACCTTGTCACAGTTACATTTTCTTGATTTTTCAAAGTTTATTTTGAATTTCTTTCATTGAAATGCAAGAGTTGGAATATTTCAGTAGTGTTTGTTTGTTGTTTACCTTGTCACAGTTACATTTTCTTGATTTTCATAGTTAATTTTGAATTTCTTTCTTTGAAATGCAAGAGTTGGAATATTTCACTAGTGTTTGGTTTTGGTTTACCTTGTCACAGTTAAATTTTCTTGATTTTTCAAAGTTCATTTTGAATTTCTTTCGTTGAAATGCAAGAGTTGGAATATTCCAGTAGTGTATGGTTATGGTATACCTTGTCACAGTTACATTTTCTTGATTTTTCAATGTTCATTTTGAATTTCTTTCGTTGAAATGCAAGAGTTGGAATATTTCAGTAGTGTTTGGTTGTGGTTTACCTTGTCACAGTTACATTTTCTTGATTTTTCAAAGTTCATTTTGAATTTCTTTCGTTGAAATGCAAGAGTTGGACTATTTCAATAGTGTTTGGTTGTGGTTTACCTTGTCACAGTTACATTTTCTTGATTTTTCAAAGTTCATTTTGAATTTCATTCGTTGAAATGCAAGAGTTGGAATATTTCAGAAGTGTTTGGTTATGGTTTACCTTGTCACAGTTATATTTTATTGATTTTTCAAAGTTCATTTTGAATTTCTTTCGTTGAAATGCAAGAGTTGGAATATTTCAGTAGTGTTTGGTCGTGGTTTACCTTGTCACAGTTACATTTTTCGTTATTTTTAAAAGTTCATTTTGAATTTCTTTCTTTGAAATGCAAGAGTTGGACTATTTCAGTAGTGTTTGGTTGTGGTTTACCTTGTCACAGTTACATTTTCTTGATTTTTCAAAGATCATTTTGAATTTCTTTCGTTGAAAATCAAAAGAGTTGGAATATTTCAGTAGTGTTTGCTCATGGTTTACTTTGTCACAGTTACATTTTCTTGATTTTTCAAAGTTAATTTTGAATTTCTTTCGTTGAAATGCAAGATTTGGATTTTATGTGTTGTTAATGGGATGGTTTTAACGTGTCCCATTTTCATTTTATAGATTTTTAAAATTTCATTTAGAATTTCTTTCGTTGAAATGCAAGAGTTGGAATATTTCAGTTGTGTATGGTTTTGGTTTACCTTGTCACAGTTACATTTTCTTGATTTTTCAAAGTTCATTCTGAATTTCTTTCATTGAAATGCAAGAGTTGGAATATTTCAGTAGTGTTTGGTTGTGGTTTACCTTGTCACAGTTACATTTTCTTGATTTTTCAATGTTCATTTTGAATTTCTTTCATTGAAATGCAAGAGTTGGAATATTTAAGTAGTGTATGGATATGGTATACCTTGTCACAGTTACATTTTCTTGATTTTTCAATGTTCATTTTGAATTTCTTTCGTTGAAATGCAAGAGTTGGAATATTTCAGTAGTGTTTGGGTGTGGTTTACATTGTCACATCTAAATTTTCGTGATTTTTCAAATTTCATTTTGAATTTCTTTCGTTGCAATGCAAGAGTTTTAATATTTCATTATTGTTTTCATTTGGTTTAACATGTCTCTGTTACATTTTATTGTTTTTTCAAATTTCATTTTTAATTTCATTCGTTGAAATGCAAGATTTGGAATATTTCTGTAGTGCTAGGTTGTGGTTTACCTTGTCACAGTTACATTTTCCTGATTTTTCAAAGTTCAATTTGAATTACTTTCGTTGAAATGCAAGAGTTGGAATATTTCAGTAGTGTTTGGTCGTGGTTTACCTTGTCACAGTTACATTTTCTTGACTTTTCAAAGTTCATTTTGAATTTCTTTCGTTGAAATGCAAGAGTTGGAATATTTCAGTAGCGTTCGGTTGTGGTTTAACTTGTCACAGTTACATTTTCTTGATTTTTCAAAGTTTATTTTGAATTTCTTTCGTTGAAATGCAAGAGTTGGAATATTTCAGTAGTGTTTGTTTGTGGTTTACCTTGTCTAAGTTACATTTTCTTGATTTTTCAAAGTTCATTTTGAATTTCTTTTGTTGAAATGCAAGAGTTGGAATATTTCAGTAGTGTTTGGTTGTGTTTTACCTTGTCACAGTTACATTTTCTTGATTTTTCAAAGTTCATTTTGAATTTCTTTCGTTGAAAAGCAAGTGTTGGAATATTTCAGTAGTGTTTGCTTGTGGTTTACCTTGTCACAGTTACATTTTCTTGATTTTTCAAAGTTAATTCGAATTTCTTTCGTTGAAATATAAGAGTTGGAATATTTCAGTAGAGTATGGTTATGGTTTACCTTGTCACAGTTACATTCTCTTGATTTTTCAAAGTTCATTTTGAATTTCTTTCGTTGAAATGCAAGAGTTGGAATATTTCAGAAGTGTTTGGTTGTGGCTTACCTTGTCACAGTTACATTTTCTTGATTTTTCAAAGTTCATTTTGAATTTCTTTCGTTGAAATGCAATAGTTGGAATATTTCAGTAGTGTTTGGTCGTGGTTTACCTTGTCACAGTTACATTTTCTTGATTTTTCAAAGTTCATTTTGAATTTCTTTCGTTGAAATGCAAGAGTTGGACTATTTCAGTAGGGTTTGGTTGTGGTTTACCTTGTCACAGTTACATTTTCATGATTTTTCAAAGTTCATTTTTGAATTTCTTTCTTTGAAAAGCAAGAGTTGGAATATTTCAGTAGTGTTTGGTTTTGGTTTACGTTGTCACAGTTACATTTTCATGATTTTTCAAAGTTCATTTGAATTTCTATCGTTGAAATGCAAGAGATGGAATATTTCAGTAGTGCTTGGTTGTGGTTTACCTTGTCACAGTTAAATTTCCTTGATTTTTCAAAGTTCGTTTTGAATTTATTTCTTTGAAATGCAAGAGTTGGAATATTTCAGTAGTGTTTGGTTATGGTTTACCTTATCACAGTTACATTTTCTTGATTTTTCAAATTCATTTTGAATTTCTATCGTTGAAATGCAAAAGTTGAAATATTTCAGTAGTGTTTGGTTGTCGTTTACCATGTCACAGTTACATTTTCTTGATTGTTCAAACTTCATTTTGAATTTCTTTCGTTGAAGTGCAAGAGTTGGAATATTTCAGTAGTGTTTGGTCGTGGTTTACCTTGTCACAGTTACATTTTCTTGATTTTTCAAAGTTCATTTTGAATTTCTTTCGTTGAAATGCAAGAGTTGGAATATTTCACAAGTGTTTGGTTGTGGTTTACCTTGTCACATTTACACACATGTATACACATGTACACACATGTGGTTATCATGAGTGCTCATGATAAGTTAACCTAACCTTTTCCGGTGAGTATGGTTAGGTTAGACTAGATTAAGTTAGGTTAGATTAGGTTAGGTTAGGTTAGCCTACGTACGCTTCACTTAAGTTAGCTTAGGTTAGGTGAGAGACATGCGAAAATTTAGGTGTATGATTAGGTTAGGTTAGGTTAGATTAAGTTAGGTTAGGTTAAGTTAGGTTAGGCTAGGTTAGCCTACGTACGCGCGCGTACGTAGTTGGATGAAAAAAAAATCAGATTACGGCACTTAATTATACACTAGATATCAATAATTACAATTTCAAAATTTCTCAAAATAATTGTCAGATAATGTAAACTATTTAACATAAGATAAAACCGTATTTTAAATAGCAGATGGATTAACAGTAGCAGTAAAAACTTGACTTATGCTATTGTTTGTCTATGAGGAAAAAGATTTAGTTACCATCGACACAAGTAGATATCATATTGCAATTCGCTACCATGTACTGTTTGAATTAACTCGTATACATTCTTCAAATTTAAATTCTGAAGGGTCAATTAAAATCAAACTTTTCGTGTTAACCACTATATATAAATAATACACAGTATTATCGTCCCCTATCTCATCATTTATAAAAACCCAGACCGAGGTGCTAGTGCTCCTGATAACGCAAAAACACACGCGACGATAGATCTTTTCCCGGGTAGACAAAGACAAGCCACATTTCTATTGAACGCAAGACTTTGCTTCAACTTTGGAACACTAGATTTTAAAGAAACTAATTTTAACTTAATTTATTCCAACCCATATATGAAAATCAGTAATTAGTAGTGAAATGTTATTATTAGTTGTTTTTAGGAATTACAAGTAGGTTTCGAAGTCTCGAGTTGGTTTCAAAGGCATTTTGAGAAAGTTTCTGCCAAAATACGCGTGCCAGAGTAATTGGACCGCTGAAGAAGAACAGAAATGATGCAAAACTTCTGTTTACTATTATAACAATTGGACATATATGGTAATCTTACCATTTTTCAGTCAACCAAATTCCGTTTCATACGTATTAATGCCTATAAGATAGACCGTAGCCAGGATTTTGTTCGGGAGGGGGGAAGTTAACAAAAAAAACTTTAGGAAACGCATCAAACCGGCATTAAATAATGACATTATTTGGCGGGGAGGGGATCAAAACCGGTTGCAACCCTGGATATGGCCTTACCTATAAATCCCTTGCCTATCTTGCCTATTAATCTTTTTTTGTTCAACACTAATTTATTTCCTTTTTATTATTTGACTTAAAGTATGAATTCTATTCTAAATTTAAAGAATTACCAGGCGAGAAGCAAAAACAGAACGAAACCGAAGTAAATACTCCTTTTTGAGGATAGGAAGCCTACACACTATATAATGAGAAAACTTGCATATTAGAATAGCCTGACCGTTGTATAAGGTCAAGCAATTCTTTTCCGGGTAAAGGTCTAGAAGAGCGAATCTCCAGAAGGAGACATACTTGAACAAAAAGACAGGCACTTTTAGATTGTTAATTTTATTTTTGGCTCAGGCCATGTTTCTTACCATTTATCTCAAGCCCGTCTATCGGTCTCATATATTCCTGGGCTAAATAAAAAAAAGAAAAATGGAATTTTTAATTTATAATATGCAACAGATATCTATGAATCACATTTCATTGTTTAATTTCATGTTTATGTTTTTTTAAATAAATAGGTTTTCACCATTTCTTATAGTAGTTTCTTTTACATAGCATAGGTCTATAAGAACTCTTTTGATTGAGCTTGGGATGAATAATCATTGTCAAAATACGCCGTTATCGTTGTCAAAACGCAAAATATCCGTAAAAATAAACATTAAAACCGATTAATTATACATGCACGTTGCAACTGAATTAATCAGGTGCAAGCGCTGATCTCCCCTAGGATTAATTTGATTGCCGATACTAAGAAAAAAAAGCCTAAAAATAGAGACTAATATTCAGAATCAGCTGATTTCCATGTTAATATGGTCCTCCAAGCGAAAAAAAAGAAGCCGCAAAATAATTTTGTTGTCAATAAAAAGGACCCAAGTAATGAATGAAAATCTGCTCCCATATCTGGCCGATTTTTCAACTGATTGAAACGTTTTTTTCATTTTCCTAAATTGTCTCTATACATCTGAACTTTGAATGATTTACTGAATTTAAAGGTAATAATCACCTGGATAAGTACAATGAACTAGTGGGAAACTACACGTAAGAGTAAATCAAATCCTAGCTTTGTTTTGATAAGATGCTTGTTTTTCTTTTGTTTTATTATTATTTCATCAAAATTTGAAGTCACATGTGCTTTCTCACAATACAGTTTGTCAGCTTTGCTTTCAAGTAGATTTGTCAGTTCCCCTACAATCGGTAAATATGGGACAGTTTAAATTATTGACCAGGGAATAAGGTGAACAAACCCGTCTTTTTATGCTCCTTCCAAAAAAGGTGCAAAATGCCTATACTATATATAAAGATTTCATGTTTGGATTTTTTGCTGATACGGATTTCCAGTTGTTTAGACTGATTATCTTTTTCAGTGAACTTTATATTTACACATTTGTATGACCTTCACAGGCATGGTATCCTCGGTTAGGGTCCTGCTCAAATTGGCACCATTGCTGATGGTTTTTTTTTTCTTTTTTTTTTTTTTTTTTTTTTTTTTTTTTGAATGTCAAAATTAAATGACTTTTCATTGTATTGCGTCCTTTGCTGGAGAAAAGTTTTCAGCAATTTTTAACAACAAACACCCTTTTAAAAATCTCGACACAAGTAGTAGTGTTTTATTATGTTTCATACCTACTCTTGTTGACCTGAAATAGGAAACTTAATACCATTCCCAAAAAAAATCTTTTGACTTTCTTTGATAACTTGGATACACTTCACTTACCCTATTGTGATTTGGTTAAATTTTTAATAGCAGAAGTAGCCCCGAAAGTTTGAACATAATACCCTCAGCAGGGTTGCTACTGTCAGTAGAATTTTAGTAGATCTAGTAAAAAGAAAAAAATCTAATAAATTTCCCGAAACCTAGTAAAAAGTCATGATTTGTAGTAAAGAAAACTTATTTTTTTCCATGAATTCAGGGAAAAAAATTAGGGTCCATTAATTACAAAATCTGATTTTGATTACGTTAGATATTATGGCTATTATTGCTCTCATTTTTGCGACTTCGCGTCAAACCTAGTGCTTAAAAATCACTTCTTTTTTCTTGGCTTCTTCTTGATACTCGATTTTAAAGGCAAACTATTTAAAATCAGGACTGGTTTGCCGGCTTAATTTATTTTCAGAAATTTTTCCTAGACTCTCATAACAGCTGCTACGTTTGTTATTTAGCCCTGTCAAACAGTTCGTGGTAACGAACTGTAAGTAAGGAGCAACCCGGCTCAATGGTAACCGAAACTCTAGAAAACGGTAATTTGATACAAATAGATACATCAAAAGAATCAAATTTTTATGCTGATTTCAAATATATAAGATTTATCAAGTTTAATTCTACTCATCAAAAGTTAGGCGCCTGAGAAAATCTGGCTGATTTTCGAAAAAAGGGGGAAAGACCCCCTAAAAATTATAGAACCTTAATGAAAATCACACCATCATATTCCGCGTATCAGAAAACCCTACTGTAGAGGTTTCAAGCTCCTATCTACTAAATGTGGAATTTTGCATTTTTTGCCAGAAGAAAGATCACGGGTACGTGTTTATTTGTTTTTTTGTTTTTTTTCAGGGGTGATCGTATCGACCCAGTGGTCCTAGAATATCGTGGGAGGGCTCATTGGAATGGAAATTAAAAGTTCTAGTGCCGTTTTTAAGTGACCAAAAAAATGAAGGGCAAATAGGCCCCCTCCCACGCTCATTTTTTCCCAAAGTCACCTGATCAAAATTTTGAGATAGCCATTTTATTCAGCATGGTCGAAAATATTATAAGTATATCTTTTAGGATGACTTAATCCTCCGAAGTTCCTGGGAAGAGGGCTGAAAGTTATGAACTTTACCCAATGTTAAAATATAGTATTGGTTATTGGGAAGTATACAGACGTTTTCAGGGGAAATTTTTCCTGTTAGTGGGGGGGGGGTCGGTCGGGGGTTATGTAAAAGGATCTTTCCATGAAGGAAGTTTTCATGGGGGGAAGGGACATCGCTATGAAGGGGACGCCGGACTTCCCAGCATTATTTAAAAAAAGATCAGAAATTAAATATAAAAAAACAAGTTTTTCAACTGCAACAGCAGCAACATCAAAACTTTAAACGAACAGAAAATATTACATATATGATTGGGTTCACCCCCTAGTCAATACAACGCTCTTTAAGCCAAAGATTTTTCTGTACTTTCATAAGAGCTATTTATTTTAATTAACGGCCTTTGTGATTAAGCGGTCATTTTTAAAGAATTGGAACAAAATTCGAACTTTCGCTTAAAGAGCAAGGTATTAACTACGGGGCGAACCCCCTAATATACGTATTAAAAAATATATGAATATAGAAGTTCGTTACGTAAGTTAATTCGTAAGTTACGTATATTTATTACTAATAAAAATTAGATTTTCTGCTGCTTCGGTTCCTAGTTTGTTCTTGATCCTTTTTATGTTGTAAACTTGTCGGTTATTTTCATGCGTGTCTGGCTGCATAAAGATACCACATGCATCAAGCTTGGCATAGTACAGAAGAAGGAGTAATAGGTTGGTATCATTCCCAATCAAAGTAGGCCTAGTCGACAAAGTTTCAGCGCAAATGACTGGAGTTCATACAATGAAGACATTGAC